>NW_009597308.1:0-62152 GCF_000690535.1 Cariama cristata
GATCATCTATAAAGATGTTAAACTGCACCGGTCCCAAAAGTGAGCCTTGGGGAACCCTGCTAGTGACCAGCCGCCAACTGGATTTGGCTCTGTTGACTACAACTCTCTGGGCCCAGCCATCCAGCCAGTTTTTTACCCATCAAAGAGTCCACCTGTCTAAGCCACGAGCGGCCAGTTTATTTAAGAGGCTGCAGTGGGAGACCATGTCAAAGGCCTTACTAAAGTCTAGGTAGACAACATCCAAAGCCTTTCCCTCATCTACCAAGCAGGTCACCTTGTCATGAAAGGAAAACAGATTGGTCAGGCATGATCCTCATTTCATAAATCCATGTTGGCTGGCCCTGATCCCTGATTTTCCTGCATGTGCTATGTAATGGCTTTCAAGATGATCTGTTCCATGACCTTGCGTGGAAAAGTGCTACTCATCTCTCTGTTTTGTGTGGTTTTTTTAAATTTAGTCCTTAGGTCTGATTTTTGATAGTCCCTTTTTAATAGGGAATAAGCATTGCTTTTTTGCAAAAAACACTTCTTGCTTCCAGGCTACACTCATCTTAACTCTTCTCTTTTCTAAAGATTAGCATAGGTTTCATGAAGACCTCCGCTCTTTATAATTTCTCTAATCAGTAAGTGTGCTTAAGAAGGTTGTAAACTCTTTTTAGAAACCATCAAAAAAGATACAAAGGAGCATGGACAAAAAATGTATCATAATGTATTCAGAGATGTATTTATTTTATTTATAGGTTTTTCTGTGGTATTAATTGCTGTGATATAGGAACACATGTGAACACCTTGTAAATACTAATAGATTTATCCTCAGAAAATCCTGTAAGGAAAAGAAATATAATTTTAATTGTTTTATAGATTAAGAACTAGGGCAATCAGATTAAGTTACTTCTGTCTTCACACAGGATCTCTGGATGTCTGCAGCATAGCCAAGAATAGAATCCTTACCCTTCTGAATGCATGCTTACACACTCTTATTTCGAATATTCTGTGTACAGAAACTTTTATTTCTCTTACAGAAAAATAACAATTACTAAATTTGGACATCTATAATATATTATCTCAATTAATTCTCTTGTATGTCAGACCTCCAGAAAATAACTATAGAAGTAGGTTTTGATGATCCAGTATAGTTTATGGTTCTTCAGCAGTAAATCCTGTTGATTGAGAAGAGTCCTGGGAAGCAGAGTGAACTTCTGATTAGCTATCAAGCCAGAAATGCAATTACTAGTGTGCATTATAGATTCCATGGAGCTCTCTGCAAGAGCCGGATGTTCAGTATGGTAGATAAAAACACAAGCACCATGTCAGCTTTGAATTCAGTAGCAAAGAATGGAATAGCAAATTCCTGGTTATGTCCACGATCTTGAAGGTGTGCTTTGGGCAGAAGGCCTGATTTTCCAGGCTGAAAAATGGGCATTACTGTTTTATTTGTTTGTTCTTAGATGCTATTTTGCATTTCTTGACAAAGTGACTAAGTCACGTGGAAGCCCCTGTGGCAGAGAAGAGGTGGCACTTTCCCCAGAGCAACTGAACCTGCGCCAGGAGTGGTACTAGTCTGCCAGCTCTGGTAGGTAGAGCAGAGCAACAATCACAGCAAGGCATTTGGGAGCCTGCAGCTAAAGAAGATTCTGAGACAAACCAGGAGCAGATGGTCACAGGCCTTGAGGTAACATCTGCCTGTTATAAAATGGACCTTGGGATCACAAATCAGTATAAAAATTAGGTTGAAATCGCACAATTTCTTTTCTTGTAAGGTCTGAGGTTAGGTTCTAAACCCAAGTTCCTGGGTTTGCAGTGCTCCTATGAAATCTGTTGGCTTACTTTAAGAGAGGGGAGGTTTCAACCCTGGCATGTAGGCTTGATTCCTGCCTGGGTAGTAGTAATCTACAATCAGATGACAAAAAGAACATTAGTCTATATGCACGTGTATGTATATCACATCATATCGTTCGTCCTCTCTCAGTGAATCATAGAGCCATAGAATCATAGAATCATTATGGTTGGAAGAGACCTCAAAGATCATCAAGTCCAACGGTATACCCAATGCCACCATGCCCACTAAACCCATTAAACCATGTCTTGAAGCGCCACATCTAGATGTTTTTTGAACACCTCCAGGGATGGTGACTCCACCACCTCCCTGGGGAGCCCATTCCAATGCTTAATGACTCTAATAGTGAAGAAGTTCTTTCTAATGTCCAGCCTGAACCTCCCCTGGCGCAACTTGAGACCGTTTCCTCTAGTCCTATCACGAGTTACCGGGGAGAAGAGGCTGACCCCCACCTCGCTACAACCTCCTTTCAGGTAGTTGTAGAGGGCGATAAGGTCTCCCCTCAGCCTCCTCTTCTCTAGACTAAACAACCCCAGCTCCCTCAGCCGCTCCTTGTAAGACTTTTTCTCCAAGCCCTTCACCAGCTTTGTTGCTCTTCTCTGGACACGCTCCAGCAGCTCAATGTCCTTCTTGTAGTGAGGGGCCCAAAACTGGACACAGTATTTGAGGTGCGAATGTTCCAGTGCTCTATGTTTTTCTTTCAAAACAAACCCAAAACAGTTAGAACCTAAAATCTACCTATTCCTACCCTTCTGTTTGTCTGAACGTATACACTGAGACAGAGGATTATGGCCTAATCTGCCTATCAACATCAAGTGGGAGGAGAGTTGAAAGTGTATGAGAAATCATTTCTAAATCTCCCAGATGTAAAATGTCAAGAAGTGGTACATAACTCATTTAGGATTGCATAATCACTGGTATGATTAAAGAAACCAATGTCTTCCTTTTAATTTAGCTTTATTTTTCTTTTTCTCCAGACAGCTGTGCACAATGTGTTGCTTGCTTGAACTCCAAATGAATGCTTCTAGTACTGATGTTTATTTTTTTTATGCTTCCCAACAGTTCAAATAGATTTTATTTTTTTTAATGTGAACATTTTTAATATAAAACTAAACAGCTTTTGGAAAGTTGTTTTTAGTTTCATAAAAACAAGTATTTTAAAGGGAAGCTGAAAAATGGTCCATTTTCCTGGCTGTCTTCCAGTTTTCTGTACCCTTCTTTCTTAATTCCAGGACACTATTAGGTGAGCTGACAGTTAAGTATTATCCTCCTCTAGCACATCAGCAGGGCCTGTAATAATATTATCAGTCATAAACTCTCTTCCAGATTTTCATGGTTGCTAATCTTAAGCTTCTTGGCAGATGGAGGCGGGTTGAATACACTCAATAGCCTTCTTTTCATAACTCTTCATTTTTATTAAAACTCATGTAAAATTATGGTATTTTTGTAGAGAAAGTTATTAGCGTAGATCTTGAAGCTCTTACTCATTTCCAGTGATTCCAGTGAGAGTTTTGCTTGAGCAGAACTTCAGGACTTGGCAGTTCTTTTGTGTCTTAAGAGAGGGAGGCCACACTCCCAGATCAGGGCTCGACAGTTGAGTAGCAGAGATCTGTTCAGAATGTGAGGGGCCCAGGCACAAGGTGGGAATGGGACCCTGTATAATACATATTTACTGGCAGGATGAGAAGTGTTGAAATGCAAGTTTTAACGATACATGTATCTGTATGTTTTAAACCTACGTGTGTTCTATATTTCTGCGAACGATGACTGGCAGTGATTTGAGTCCCTGGAGGATAGTAAGAACCTTGGGATTAGAGGACCCCTGCAAATGGGGGCCCAGAGGTATTAAGCTTCTGAACCACCCCAGTGGGTGCATACACAAAAATCCATGCTGCAAGTTGCACAACTAACTGGATTTTAGTGATGAATGTGTTCTTTCAGGATGAAAAACTTGAGTGCATTTTTTAAAGTTCTTTGTTTTTCAGATGCAAGTCTAAATGACAAAGTTACTTTCTGATGTGTTTCTTCAGCGAATTAATTTTTACTGTATTACTGTTTTCAGATCTTTTATCAGTTTTGCTTGGTCTGTACATTAGATTAATGATAACACCTGTGGTTCATCACAGCTATTTAAAGTATCCAGTCTTTGTGATACCAGTAGCACGCATCAGATTTTATAACATATACTACTATTCCTAGATGCCTTCTACTAACTGATGACTAGGTGCTGACCAAATCTGAATAGCTAGGATAAGTAAATGTTCTATAGACAATTCAATATTAGGTGTTTACATACAACTTCTGTCTATGTGTTTGCTTTTGTTACGTGGTTGCCCACATCTTATGAGAGTCTTCATGGTGCAAGTGGTAGCAGACAATTGTAGAAATAAGTTAAATCTGTCTTTCTAGATGGGATTGTAATATGTTAGTTCTGATGATCTTCCTCTTCTAAACCTCAGATCTAGTTTTATGCCACCTGGTAACTGTGGAAATTTCCAGACTCTGAGCCATTGCAACCTCCTCTCTTCATGGCAGGTTCTGTGATGGACAGGTGAGAATCATTATCATGGTATTCGCATACAAATTTGAAAAATATTTAGCAACCAAGAAGTCAAGCTCTACATTTCTATAAATCTTATAAAGCCCTCAAATTAAGAATCACTTACTTTAAATGTCGTAGTCTATGCTTCAGCTGATGGAGTATAAATGTCTGCATATAGGCCATCTTATCTGTGCTCACCTTGGAGTCACTAAAGAGCAATAGGTATTTTGTATGCATGACTGCAGTCATCCTAAAGTAATATTTACTGTAGCTCAGATGAACTGCTCCCTGTTTTTTCACAGATGCAGACTTCAGTTAATCAACACCTTTGAAAATAAGATTGTTGCTATCAGAAGTTTGGAGCCCAAAATCGGAAACTGATTTTGAAAATATGTCCATGTTCACTCTGGAAATCCAATAAAAATATGGAATTCTCTTTGTGATTGATGGAAAGGCCTCTGATATCCAGCCCTCTCTGAAGCTAGGATCTGAACACACTGCTTTTCTTATCCTGCTTTTTCTATTTCTGTATCTGAAAGTTTCCCCCTTCAAAAGTACTCTAATGTTTGCTCACCTCACATTAATCTTCTGAGTTCAAATGAGATATAACTTTCTTTACTATTAATTTGCCGTATGTTTGCTTTCTTAAGTCAGTGTGATCTGAGAAGTACCAAAACAAGCGAGAGTATAGATCAGCATAGGCCCAAGGTTTATGTTAGGTATGGGGAAATAATCAAAAGTGTAGAATAAATCCTGGTTGCTGTCACCTATGAAGTCAGATTCTCAGACTGTCGTAATAAGTTAAGAAACTGGGAGCTATGTGACAGCAGCATCAATCTCAGTCTGTTGTTTCTGCAAGTCTTGTTTTTGTCAAGTTTTCTTGTTTTTGTAGTCTTTTTTTTTTTTTTTTTTTTTTTTTTTGTAAATACTTACTCCCTGGAGGAGCTAATCAATCACAGTAAAGATTTCTCTGCATGAAACACTCAGGAAAGTAAAGAATAATCAGCTTAGAGTGTGAAGTTAGTATGTATAAGTTAAATGAGTTAAAATCCATATAGATGCTCTTATTCGGTCTGATATGGCTGTAGATGACCGTGTCTTAGTTCAGCAAAGTCAGTTTTATTCTGTGTTATTTATTCTGCATCCTTACTGCTTTATCTTGTTCAGATTAGTTTCGTATCTTTCGTTAATTCATCTTAACTTTCTCATAATAACAACTTTCTAAGCCAGTGTGGGCTATATTGATGTATACCTTAAGAGAAAAACTATAAAATATATTAAAATTAACCAAAGCTTTGGGAGCTACATTGTGTTTAGCGCTTACTTAAGGGAGAATGTGTCTTCACCTGAGGGTGCAGGATTTCAGCCCGTAATGGGTGTGTTTACCAGTCAGATGTGTGTGACATTCAAGCCTTCCCTCATGGAATGGTGTCTTTGTCAATCCTAGAAATTACGTAGATCCAGTTAAAACACTGAACTCATGGATTGCAAAAAGACATCAAAGTGGAGAGCAGCGAAGTCGTCTGATGTCTGATTTCAAATATCGTCACTGTCATTATGCTATGCTTAGACTGCAATCAATTCTTGGCAATGTTGATTTATGATAAACAATATGATCTATACAGTCAAAAAATAGTGATCAAAAACAATAGCTGCTGCATAGTTGCTTACTGTATCAGAGAATGAAACAAAACTCTTTTCCAGTATGGATGAGTACTAGAGCAAAGGTTGGTAGTGAATTTCCTTGTTAAGCAGATTCCAGAGTCTCGGCTTTCTGTAGTGCCCTGCTTTTGCTGTCTAATACTTTCCGTATATTTCTGCATCTTGACGTTATCCTTTTGACTTCAGTGTACAATGTGCAAACTTAAAAGTTTGAATCAAACTACAAGACCAAGGTAGAGGGTTATATTTACTGCTTCCATTACCTTCTGCAGAGTTCGGTCCAGATCCTTCTCAAGTATCTCAAAATAGTCCCTGTGTACACATTCCTTATTGGAATTGTATGAGAGCACAAGATGTAGTTTTGCATAAAAGAGAAGCAGGAAGGAACATGGACTAGTTGGTGGTAGCATATTTTAATATGACTTTGTGATAACTGTAGCTAATATCTAAATAATGATAATAATAAATTAATTAAAACATTAATTAAACAGGCACTGGGTATACTTTAGGAGAATGATTGTTTAGAGAATTTGGAAGGTTTAGGATTAAAGCAAAGTTTATGATTAAGAGACCTTATGGGATATGGAAAGAAATGCTCGGAAACAATTGAAATATACTTTGTTAAGTAAATAAGACTGGAGTAGACATATGGTGGTGTACTGTAGGACAGGAGCAGAAAGGAGAGTGAGGGCAAAGCTTTTCCACTCCATCAACAAATGAAAATTTTAACTGAAGAGAAAGTTGCTACAGCATGAGTATTAGGCTATAGTGCAGCCTCTTCAGCAGAGTGGTTATACTTTAGTTAAAACAGAATAGAAGTAGAATTGAAGAGTTTAAAAGAATGGAAAGATGTATTTGCTGTTTCTATTTAGACATCAGTGTTACTGACACTCCTCAGCAAGAGTTGGGCACCCAGAGTTCTAGGAGCCTCCAGCTTGGTATACTCGAGGTCATGTGTTAATGAGCATACTTTTGTGTGGTTTTTTTCCTGTCATAAGAAGAGCTGTGAAGGGAGAAAAAGATTTCTGTTGCAAGACCTTGAAAGTTGGCTTTACTTTGAAAATTGTGAATATGAAATTTTATAGTTCTTCATGGGGAAAAAAGTGTATTTTTTTTTAATTGTAGGGTACATCATACAGTTTTTCATACTGTTGTTTTTTCTTGTACTAACTACTGTATCAGACAACATACTAAACAGAGAAAACTCATAGGTGAAATTTTTTATAATTCTTTTCAACAAAATAAGCTTGAATGGGAAAGAACTACATTTTTGTACAAGTTTTTTTTTTCTCCTACAGAGTTTCTCCAACATAATGTGTTTATACAAGCAACTTAAAAGTGAGGTGATCTATTTTTGTGTATCTGAATCAACAAAAATATCTCTAAAGTGATCTTTTGCAAGTATTCCTAGTGTATTTCTATCATGACCAATACAGGCTGGGAAGTTTTCCACTACTGATAACTTATACTGTTATATTAAAGTACCAGAGTCATATTTTTCAGATATATCTTAACAAATAAAGAGTAGCAATATTTCAGTATTACCTTCTGAAAAATAGTTTTTGCAATTCAATATCACGAGTATGTACATTAGTATATTTAGACTTAACTGGGGAGCTTGAATGATTTCCTTTGAAAAAGTTGAGAAACTTCATTTATTTAATTATTTCTGTTGTTTATTTTGAAGGCATGACTAAGAAACTGCTTCTGAAATTAGCAGAGACACAATAAAAATTACTAATATGACAGTGAAGGATGGGTTCTGGATCCCACTAGTGTTGTATAGTGACAGACGTGGAGCTGCCTTTACAGGATAGGGAGCCAGACTTTTGTTGTGTGACTTGTGAATCATTTAGGGCTTGGCTATATAAGATGCTAAGTACCCTATAAGATGCTAAGTTCAAAACTTCTACGCGCGCGCCGGATATGAGTCACCATATTTGTTGCCTGTGCAACTGCACCGCTTTCTTTAATAGGCCCGAGCCTGTCTATATACCACCGACTGTTATTCAGTACTTACAAAAATCTTTGAAACTCCCTGTATGAACATCTTAGGGAACTCTAAGAGACTTGATTTTACTCACTTTAAAAATAACTGGAAGAACTCCTCCTAACTATAAATTCAGTATCAGTTAGGCTCTGAAGAGACCACAGGCTCAGCCTGTTAATAACTGCACATTGAAAGAAGGTGAAAATTCATTCTTGTGCTCTGAAATGACATGAATATCCTGGGTATGGAGTGAGTTTTGCTTTGAGTGTTTGAATTTGAAATCAGAACTCAAAGAACAACTCTAGGAAGCTGAGCTCCAAGTAAAAAAGGTTGCAACAAATGTCCACTTTGTAATTTCACACAGGCTACATGCCTGAGTGGGACTTCAGGGACTTCAAGTTGCAGAATTTGTCAGTGAATGGTCAGTCCACTTGCCTTAGCATGTAAATAGTTTTCCCTCTGACTTAAGATTCTGTACAACCAACATCAAGTATCTTAGAGTAAAAGGTAAGAAGACTTTTAGTGGAATAAGTTGCCTATAGAAAACTCTGCATGATTCTTGTCATTTACAGATTAACTTGTGCAAGAAACACAGGGTTTCCTGTCTTGTATAGGTATTTAACCTATCTGATGCAACTGCATAGTGAGTAGATGTATTAACTTAATATATTGGACACTGATAACAGAAGGCCACGACTCAAGTACTTTGGTTTAAGAAAAAAATGCACACTGTTATATAGCTGTTACAGAAATCCATTTTGTGTCCCCAGGTGCTATTGAAAAGAATATACAGCTCTGGTGAATTTTATGGGCAAGGTGGGGATGAGGCAGTTGTTTGTTTTGATTTATTTGGGGTTCTTTTTTGTTTGTGTTGGCTTTACACTACTGTGCCAGCTCCAATCTTGTTAAATTCATCCATTCTTTACATGATTATGGCGTTCCTGAAGTCAGCTTTTTTGTCTGCTGTTGCTTTTCATTGATAATTCCCAACACTTTGGAGATCAAGGCATTGGTGATACCATTATAAGAGATGCATGTGGCTGATGGTGTTCGTTTGTTGAGTTGCGTAGCACTAACACAACTTACTGCAGCTTACATGTGCTAATGAGTGGCTGCTGCTTAGCCAGTGCACTGGCGTCCAACTGTTTTGTAAGGCTGTTTTCTTAAAACCAGGTACTCAGAAGAAACCAACCAACCAATCCAGCTTGTACTGTGTAACACAGCACAACTAGGTTGAGTGGTAAGCTAGTATTGCCATTCCACATAAAAAAGAAAGGAATGTTTACTGTAAGATCTTTAATATCTTTCAGGTATTTCTGTCAAGAGAAATCAGAGAAAATATTTGTTCTAAATACTGGGTTTTGTGATACATGTGTTTAGGAGAGTGGAAATGCTGAACTAGTTTCCCAGGTGGCGTAAATGCCCGTTTTGTGCCAAATGAAGCATTCATTCACTGAAGATGTACCTAGTGAAACCATTGAGAAACTGAGGTTGCATTTATAAAACACTTTTCACCAATGGAGATACTTTCAGGGAAATTTAATTGTTTTGATGTGACCTACAGGAGCAATTTCAGTGCTTCCAAAACATTTCCAGTGTCTTCCTCTTCCCCAAAAGTTTAATGAGCAGATATGTGCCTGACTAAGCCAATGTTTTTCAACTCCTGGTATAGTTCTCTTTTCCGTGTGTTGAAGGTTGCACTTCAGACTCTTCCATTTCTTCCACTTTTCATGGAAGTGAGAATGACTTCTTAGCCTACTGGATGCTGCAGTGCTTAGGTTAAAATCCTTCATCTGAATCTAGAGAGTCCTCTAACGGTGTTACTGATAGAAAACAAAGAAAATCATTAATCTAACCATTCCCTTGGCTTTTATTACCAGAGCTCGGGAAAAAAGTGCTTCTTGTTGTATAGACCTGGAAAATGTTACCAACTTGACATGACAATATTGTTTCACTTTTCATGTGAAGTTATATGATTTGTTTGACCCGCAGCAAAATCTTTTTCATTTTTGTGAGAAAAAAAAATCAAAACAAACAAACAAGCAGTTTTGAGTTAACCTAAACCAGATTTTTCTGATCCTGTCAGGGTCTATAAGTAGATGTAAAAGGAACCAAATACAAGCAATAGTTATCCTGGAGGAAGGATAGAGAATACTGCTTCAGCTGAACCTGCAGCAGTTAATGGTGCTCCAGAGAAAGCCCAGGGGCAAGGCAAAGTAAAGGACATTATGATAACAGACTGGATAATTTACTCAACTTGCCCCAAATTATTCCTTCAGTTGATCAAGACTGTATTTAACTTCCCTCCTTCGAGTTCATGGAGCATTGTTAATCTGACATTGCAACTTGGAGTGCCCTACATGCAGCTAGACTGCATGGGAAGTGCAAGCTTAGAATCACAGAATTGTAGAATGGTTTGGGTTGGAAGGGACCTTAAAGACTGTCTCATTCCAACCCCCCTGCCATGAGCAGGGACACCTTCCACTAGACCAGATTGCTCCAAGCCCCCTCCAGCCTGGCCTTGAACACTGCCAGGGATGGGGCATCCATGGCTTCTCTGGGCAACCTGTACTAGTGCCTCACCACCCTCACAGTGAAGGCTTTCTTCCTTATATCTGATCTAAATCTTTCCTCTTTCATTTTAAAGCCATTGCCCCTTGTCCTATCACTACCTACCCTTGTAAAAAGTCCCTCCCCATCTTTCTTGTAGGCCCCGTTTAGGTACTGGAAGGCTGCTCTGAGGTCTTCCTGGAACCTTCTGTTCTCCAGGCTGAACAACTCCAACTCTCTCAGCCTGTCCTCACAGGAGAGGTACTCCAGCCCTCTGAGCATCTTCATGGCCGTCCTTTGGACTTCTTGTCCTTCTTGTATTGGGGGACCCCAGAGCTGAAGGCAGTACTGCAGGGGGATCTCACCAGAGCAGAGCAGAGGGGCAGAATCCCCTCCCTCAACCTGCTGGTCACGCTGCTTTTGGTGCAGCCCAGGATATGGTTGGCTTTCTGGGCTGCAAATGCACATTACTGGGTCATGTTGAGCTTCTCATCAACCAGCACCCCAAAGTTGTTCTTCTCAGGGCTGCTCTCAATCCATTCTGTATTTGTGTTTGGGATTGCCCCGACCCATGTGCAGGACCTTGCACTTGGCCTTGAACTTCATGAGATTCGCATGGACCCACCTCTTGAGCCTGTCATGGTCCCGGTGGATGGCATCCTTTCCCTCCAACGTGTTGACCGCACCACACAGCTTGGTGTCGTTGGCAAACTTGCTGAGGGTGTACTCAATCCCACTGTCCATGTCACCGACAAAGATGTTAAACAGCGCCGGTCCCAATGCTGACCCCTGAGGAACGCCACTCATCACCAGTCTCCCCTTGGACATCAAGCCATTGACCACAACTCTGAGTGCGACCATCCAGCCAATTCCTTATCCACCGAGTGGTCCATCCGTCAAATCCATGTCTCTCCAATTTAGAGTCAACCATGTCATGTGGGACAGTGTCAAATGCTTTGCACAAGTCCAGGGAGACGATGTCAGTTGCTCTTCCCTTGTTCACCAACGCTGTAACCTCATCATAGAAGGCCACCAAATTTGTCAGGCATGATTTGCCCTTAGTGAAGCCATGTTGGCTGTCACCAGTCACCTCCTTGTTTTCCATGTGCCCAGGAGAATCTGCTCCATGATCTTGCCAGGCACAGAGGTGAGACTAACTGGCCTGTAGTTCCTGGGTCTTCCTTTTTCCCCTTTTTAAAAATGGGGCTTATGTTTCCCCTTTTCCAGTCATCGGCAACTTCCCTGTACTGCTATGTCTTCTCAAATATGATGGATAGTGGCTTAGCCCCTTCATCTGCCAGTTCCCTTGGGACCCATGGAACGTCTCATCAAGCCCCTTGGACTTGTGCACCCTCAGGTTCCTTAGATCTCAAACCTGATCTTCTCCTATATTGGGCGATTCTTTATTCTCGCAGTCCCTGCTTTTGCCTTCTGCAACTCGGGCAGTGTGGCTGGAGCACTTGTCAGTGAAGACCGAGGCAAAAGAGGTGTTGAGTACCTCAGCTTTCTCCCTGTCCTGGAGTTGTTGAGTACCTCAGCTTTCTCCATGTCCTGGGTAACCAGATCTCCTGTTTCCTTCCGGAGAGGGCTCACATTTTCCCTAGTCTTCCTTTTATCACCAGCATACCTATAGAACCTTTTCTTGTTGCCCTTGACGTCCTTGGCCAGATTTAATTCTCTCAGGGCTTTAGCTTTCCTAACCTGATCCCTGACTGTTTGGACAATTTCTCTGTATTGTCCCCAGGCTACCTGCCCTTGCTTCCACCATCTGTAGGCTTCTTTTTTTTTGTGTTTGAGTTTGTCCAGGAGCTCCTTGTAAATCCAGGCAGGCCTCCTGACGTTTTTGCCCAACTTCCTCTTTGTTGGGATGCATCACTCCTGAGCTTGGAGGAGGTGATCCTTGACTATTAACCAGCTTTCTTGGGCCCCTCTTCCCTCCAGGGCTTTATCCCATGGTACTCTACCAAGCAGATCCTTGAGGAGGCCAAAGTCTGCTCTCCTGAAGTCCAGGGTAATGAGCTTGCTCTGCACCCTCCTCGCTACCGTAAGGGTCCTGAACTCCACTGTTTCATGATCACTGCAGCCAAGGCTGCCCTTGAGCTTCACATTCCCCACCCGCCCCTCCTTATTAGCTTATTGCTAATGGGGCTGTGGCTGTCTGAGCCTCACGGTAAGGGCCTCATGTCCAGCTGGAGGTTACTGGCATTCCGTATATAGCAGCACTGCCAATGAAAAGAAGCAGGATCGAATTTGTACAAAATTGTTTTAAAGCCCTGTATCAGAAGAATGGATAACTTATTAAAAAATAATTGATTGGGGACGTTGTTGTGTTCAGGCACTGTTATCAGGAGGCCACCATGTGTATGTGTCTGTCTAAAAACCAGGCATGATTAAAAGGGGGGGCGATAGAAGCTACAACTAAGATGTCATATTAAGGGGCTTGGATGTTTATTTTGGAAATGTTAAAAGCTGCGAAAAGGGTTTTGGTGTCTTGAAAGGATAGACAGTGGTGCCCAGTTGTTTAAGAAAGGAATAAACAAGTGACGTCAAGAGACTTGAACTTGATGCAACATTCACGCAATGTTCGTAGGGCTGTTTACTTCAGCTCAGCAAATGGGCTGGCATCATATGCAGCAGAGTTAAGCTGTTGTGTTAAGTGAGTATTTCTTATGCTATACATAGCAAAGAAGTTTGTTGTGGCCACATTTACGCTGAGTTTTGTGTAGTGTGAAATTTAAGGAATTCCACTCTGTGTCACAAAATAGCTACAGGAAAAAGATTTTAAGCATTCCTTTTCAAGTTGTGCACATCTATAACTGTACAGGCAAACAAGAAGCCTAGTCAGTGGGAGTTGAGGTGATAGATGATTGTACCCCATTAAGAGATGGGGTTCTCCGGGACAGATCATGGGCATCATTTTAGATATTGTATCCTTGTATGTAAGAAAAGAGCGATTCTGGGCGTCAATTCATTTACCCAAGAGCATCATTGTGATTAGTACTTCATGTTTCTCTTCTGTAAAATATGCTTTATTTTTCAGGGAAGGGTAATTTTTCACACTTAGTGGTTTTTTAAATGTCTACTGCAATAAACATTCACTGCTGTAGGATCCAGTTTTTTGCAAGTGGATCTTTTCACAGCAAGGGCTCTAGTGAAGATTCCTGCAACTGGGGTAGTGAATGAAGTACTGGAGTTCAAGGGTGTGGTGTTCTTTTTCCTTTTCTTCACCAGATTTTTGTATTTCTGAAAGAAGGGGGCAAAAAGCAGAATTCTAGCCTTATGTGCAAATAGTAGAAAATGTGGGCCCTGCTTTGGAATTCCTGGTGAAGTCTGATTTCAGATCTCCTGGAGATATGAATGCTGTGTACATATTAGAATTAGAATATTCTTCTAATATTTCCCTTTGCATACTCAAATAAAGTTGGTCTAAGAAAGATGGTTTGGGAGTTATTTCAATTAGCAATGATTCCTGTTTCCATGGCCACCTCAGCTGATGCAATGTATCACCCTCCCCACCTTGTCAGCATGTCACTACTTGTGTGACCATTCCAGCAGGAACACCTGCCTACCACCTCTAATCTGATACCACTTGCTTCACTCCTACATGTCAGATTTACTCTTTGGGCTCCCACAGCTATCTTGAAATCAGATCTTCCAAGAAACCTACTCCAATAGAGCATCATGGTACTTGCAGGGAATTGAATAGAGAAGTGAGAAGAATATGTGCCAAATGTTGCTGTCATTAAGGTTAACTTCTAGAAATGAGCACTTTCTGTTTTAAATGTGATATACTGAAGTCATTCGAATTGTCTCTGTAATTGTCTTATTTGTATATTGCTGTGCTTCAGGGCTCAAAATAGATGAGGTAGATAGTATGAGGCTGAGGTGGATCTGAAAGATCAAGAAAGATGCAGAAAAGGCAAGCAGGGAATGAATATTTACTGTTTCTCACAGTAACAGAATAAGGGGGCATTCATTCAGACTATGAAGCAGCATGTTTGAAATAATGTCTTTTTTATTTAACTCATAATTAAATTGCAGAAGTAATTGCCCCATTGTGTTCGGTTCAGAAGAGATTAGACAAATTCATACAGGAAGGATCCAGCAAGACAATGGTCTAGCAAGTGATTTAGGAAGGTTAATAGGTAAATGATAGCTGAAAGCTGGGAGAGCATGCCAGCAATGGTTCTGCCCCATCTCTACAGTCTTCTCCTGAGTATCAACTACAGGACAGTGTCAAATGGAGGATGCTGGGCTAGATGTTCTTTTGGAATAAGAATAACTATGACTAGAGTAAATCAAGGAATGTGATTTTTTTAAAGAGACTTGCTGCCAGCTTTCTGACTAGAAATATTCAAAATACAATGATTTTGAAATTCCAGAATCAGGCACTTATATTTTCTGAGTTTGCAGTTACTAACAATTTATGTTACAAATACAAGATATCCTCAGTGGTGTTTTGTTGCTGAAATTTGAGGAAAGTCTGCAGTATTGCTATCAGTAGTTCGTCTCTCTGTTATGAAGTTCTGCACTGGTAAAATAGGCATCTTAGAGAAATCTTCCAAAAGTTTCAAAGAGTAGCTTAGAGAAAAGCTAGCAGGATGAGCTCCCTGCATCATGAATCAAAGTCCTGTTTTTAGAAGTCTCCAAAGAATCTGAATGCTATAGTAAGTGAATTGTACTGTGACTCCCAAATGTTTGGAGACTTTGAAGGTGAGACTCAGATTTCATTAAGTGCTTATGAAAGTGCTGGCATGAAAGAAAAATGTCAGAAGGAAGGAAGAGAAGATCATGGGAGGAAGTAGACAGTGGACATACTGTTCTTGACATTGACTCTGTGTAGCATTTCCACTTTTGTACCTTCCCGCTTGTGATTTTGGTTTCAGGTACCCTTAGCAGACCTTTCTCGGTGGTATCCAAACAGGACACTAGATCAGCATAGCTTCTTCAGACCAAATACTGCGGGAAGCTCTGAGTCAGATCAGGGTGAAATACCAGTGGAGCTAGTTTGAAAAGTTCATCAGATAAATTAAATGAGAAAACGAAAACATTTGTTTATTTAATGAGTAAAACATCCATCCTTATCAACTGTAATGTTTCCTACCCTTTGATACTGTTCCACACTACTGCTCTGTAGAGGATCTCATCTTACTAAGATACAGAACACAAGTTTGATTATGTGAAGGTGGTGGGCCAAAAAGCTAGAGGTCTTATGCAAATTCAGATATGCATCAATTTGCATAATGCTTCTGATAGATATATCTATATATGTATGTATGTATATATGCATCCATTATCTCTACTCCTCTTTTGAAAGATACTTCTCCTTTCCCAGCCTCTCCCTGAGCTGGCTCTTCCCTTATTACTTCTTGTCCTTGATGATGACTGGCCAATTTGAAGTCCAGGCCCTCACCTCCCTGGAAACATAGTTTTGTCACTCTGGTCTAAACTCTGTGTAAGCAATTATAGCTCTTGTACTGATTGTCATCTTAGCTATTTATTTGTGCTGGGAAGGAGTAGTTAAGAGCTGTGAAAATGGAGTTATTTCTAGATGCTTCCATCAAGGATTGTCTTTGGCAGACGTGATCACAGGACAGTTCTTTGTGCTGAGTATTACAGAGAATGGCTCAAGGACATATATTTACTTTCTCCCAGTTTTTCCTCCTCTTTTTGAGGATGAAGGTTGGAGCAGCCAGGTGGGATAACCATCTGAGCTCAACTCAGGTGAGAACCTTTTTCCATCCTTTTGTGAGTTTGGATTGTGTAGATTTGCTGAAACCTTGCTCCAGCTTCCAGCCTGGGATCATCAGTAGGATTTGGAGGCTCAGCTCTCCTGTAAGCAGTGGATAATGTACTTTAGGAATCAGCATACTGTCAGGTGGTGAGGCCAAGCTGGATGAAAGAACTTTTGCTGCATAAGGAGCCTAAGAAATGGATTTGGGTTTCCACACACCAGTTTAAAGGAAGGGAGACCTGTACCTGCTGCCTTGGGGCTGCTGTCCTCAGGGAGACAACCCTGGTCCTGGATAAATGACCAGTGGTAGCTGATTTTGTGCAAAAGGTTACCAAAGAAGACATGTCCGTTTGCTCTAAAAAAAATTTCCTTTTTATAAAGAGTAGAGTAATAAAGAAAGTGAGCTTTGTATTTGTGCTCAATAAATTGGAAAGTTTTAAAAATGGGTTTAGTTGAGGCTTGGAGTAGATGCTTGAGTGAAGGGATTTTACATAAGTGACTTTTTCCCTATATCCAGAGTTAGGCCCTGGGGTGCAGGTCTCCAGCAGGTGTAAACTGTCACACAGAGTGGCAAAAATTAAAGCTCCTCAGGATCCACCCTCAGTTTTTCCAGTCAACAGCCCAGTTTGACATGTAGAATGTCCAAAACTGGAGCCAGAAGAGCTTTACTGAAGACCTGGCTATGTGTTTATGTGGAACTTAATCTCTAGAAAATCTGGTCCAAAATGCAGTCTCACCAATGTTTACATGTTCAGCTGTGTAACTTGAGCTGCACTGAACAAGAGTTGCACAAACAATGAAAGAAAGAAAAAAGCCTTTTTGGCAGCTGTTTCATTTGTGAGCTTTGAAAAAATTCAGGTACCTGAAGGAATTGTTTTGCCAAATCTACCAAAGCTTGGGCTCATTGAAGTCGATGGAGTTCTCTCTCCTAACTTCAGAAGACTTTTTTACCCCGTTCTCTAAAGTGAATTAGTAATAGGCTGATCGTAAAGTGACTTTATTGGAAAGAAAGTTTACCAAGTAAATAGTTCGGTAAATATTTTCTGGGCAGCCGTGTCCAATAGACTGCTTGGTATGGTAGATAATAAGCAATACTGCCAATTAAGACTGCAGTAATACAAAGTGCTCCAAAAAACCTGACCCTGGTAGGATTTAGGCCTAAGAAGAGAAAATGTTAATCCTACATGACCAGGCCAAGATTTATTGGAAGGCATGTAGTATGGAGATAGAGATACAGTAGTCCTAGATCCCAGCTGCTCCCTTTCTTCAACTCCTTCTCTTCATAAATTCATATTAAAATAATTTTGAGGCAAGTAATTGAAAACAATTGGAAGAAATTCCTCATAGTAAAACTTTTTAAAGAGTTTAATTTGTAATAACTTTTATTCCAGCATATGGATTTGGGGCTTGGTGGTAAATTGAACTGTCTTTTTATGGAAGTGGTAGATCACCAGCATTTGCTATCAAGAGCAGAAAAAAATGTTTATAAATCATTGCATTTGTTTCAGATTATTCATCGGAGTTGGAAGGCAATTGTTCAAGTTGCTTTGTGATACTATAAACAGAGCTCTGGGAAAGCCACGTGCTTTGTAGCAAAATTTGGGGGTTTGTACATGTACCAGCTAAGACTTTTTCCCTCAGTAAGTGTTCAACTAATCTTCCAGAGAGGAGGATCTAGATTCTAACGTGCTGTTTTGAAGGATCAAGTTAGAGTTGGCACTAACAGGGCAGCAGGGCCTGCTGACTCACAGAGGAAGGGTCTCATAAAGTTGTTTAATTTATGTTTCCTTCCAATACTGCACTAGATAAGGGAAGTCTTCACTTCTTCTTTTCCTGTGCGCTCCCAGATTGCTCTGATGGGGTTATGAGAAGGTTCAAATCTGGAAAAGAGTAAGAACTGAGAGCAGGGAGGATTTTGATACAGAAAATTTGAGACAATAGTGTTCAACATTTCCTGGCAAATAAAAGGAGAAGCACTTTCTACACACTTGCATTGTAGTTCAAGACAGGAGGAGACTGCCTGGTTTCCCTGGGTACTGCTGTAATTACCTTAGAGGTTTTTTTCTCTGTGAGAAAGAACTACAATTTCGGTCACACGAAGCACAGGCAGCGCACCAGCACAAACAGCAATAGCAGGCTTAGCCCAGCAAGCCCCCGGAACTGGCTGGCGTTCCTACATGAGTTACTGGCTGAGTGTCTGCAGTATTTCAGATCTTCCTGGCCTTGCCTGCAGGAGTACCAGCAAAAGCAACTTGGTTTTACCTTAGTGTATTGTGGCCAGCCCTGGAGGACTTAATTTCTGCAGGAGCTGTGCCAGCTTTTCTGAGGTTTTGAATGTTGTGGATCCTTTAGGTTTGTTGTGTTTTTCCCCTCCTCCAAAAACAAAATGAAAGCAAAACACACACCAACTCATTTGCTGATATGTTGGCACACAATGTGAAATAACTAACTGGTTGCAGAGTCTCCATGAAAAAGGAAAACATGGATTTTTCAGATGGCAAGTTGCTTTTATCCAAAGAAAAAGCAGAAAATTAATATAATATACCTCTTAGGAGCAAAACAGGAGAGTTGCAAGGTTGAATGTGGGTCAGATACCTTTTAGTGGCAGTGGTTTCCCAATGCTGAAACATATGTCTCGGTTAAACACAACAGCATAAAAACTTTGATGCCAAGGAGAGGTGATGGGGGGTAGGCAGGGACCCTCAAAACAGCCAGTAGCTAATGCTGCCTTTGTGGTTTTATATATTTGCCTATTAAAATGACAATACAGACATGGAACATTTAGATGCCTTCTTTTCATTAAACAACATTAAACAAACTGACAAAGTAGGGGGTTATGACTCCAGTAATTGAAACATGCTGTTCTGTTCAGGACCAGAACTCTATAAAGACTCTTTTCACCCAGTAATGCCCTTTGTGTTTGCCTGCTACCCCTGCTAGAAATTACTGTAGGCCTGAAGCATGTCTTTCCAAGTGGAGTGGGAATGACAGAGTGCAACACCACACTTGGCAGATGGGGTCACAGCCTTTTTAGGACGTTAGCATTCATTGTGCATTGGAAATCAATTTGCTGCTCAGAATGCATGGAGACTTAGCTGGACTCCCCTCCCCACTGTTTTTTTATGTTAACTTTAAACCTAGGATGCAGGAAAAAGAATTAAATGGATTAATTTGGATTAACTCTTGATGGGGTTTGGGTAGTTTTCATTAGCTTAATTTACAGTATGCCTTTTCATGGATTCCTTGCTCTTCCAGATGTCTATTCTGAATCTGTACATTATCTTGCAATTCTTTTTCCTTCTCTCTTCTAGATGTTGATGAATGTCAGGATAACAATGGAGGGTGCCAGCAGATTTGTGTAAATACTATGGGCAGCTATGAATGTCAGTGCAAAGAAGGCTTTTTTCTGAGTGATAACCAGCATACCTGCATTCATCGCTCCATTGGTAAGTTTTCAGTGTGTAAATTGTGCCCTTCAGAATAACTGTGTTCAATTGGAAATGCAGAAACTGTTTAGGGGAATTTTTTTTGTCCCTAGAGCTACCAAAATCATTTCACTGATTGGTTGGAACTGATTGATTCCTCTGCTACCAAAACTTGTAGCAGAGCCATAAGTAAGACCAGAGGAAAAGGCTTTAGTTTGACTTAGAAATTGTACTTGGTTCAGACAGCAGGCAGAGGAGATTTTCAAATGGCAACTTTCTGCTCCTAAGTTTCCAAGACTTAAAAATTCCTGATCTGTTTATTGTAGTAATAGTTCACCTGTCTTCCACCTTAGAGAGCATGATGTCTTAAATCAAAATGAACAGCTTGTTGCTTCTGGAAGTTATACAGGTTGTTTTTTGCCAGTCTTGTGGCTCCTTGTTTCATTGCAGACTGAGGATGGCTGATATTATATTGACACAGCATTTTTCTTTGGTTCAGTACCCTGTCTAGGGTGGATTAGAAAACTCCTTCTCTGTTGCCTATGTACTAGCAGTAGAAATAAAGAATCCCTGCAAAACTGTGATCCTTGTCTGCTGCTGATTTTGACTAGAATAAGCAGCTCTCCCTTTTCTATACATGTCAGACATGGAAGACAAGTTTGAGTGGAAAAGGAGAAAAGAAAACAGCATAGCTATAAATCTTTGCAATTAAGTGGACTCTTTATGTGTTCATTCAGACTTCTGGTGACCTTGGCAGCAATGGGAATATATGCTAGCAAACTCATTTACCAATAGGCAATACAGGATGACTAAGTAGCCAGATGAGTCTGGTGATCAACAATGTAAGCACACTGTAAATTTCAACAAGCCACACAAACAGTTCTGAACTATTTTAAGTTACTAAAGTTAACCAGAAAATCCTACTTGAACATAGTGTATGAATTCAGTCACTCTGTTGACAAGAAAGAAAAACGTTGTAGTATAGCAGCTCAGAAACGTAAATGTGTTTCTGGCACTGTGCATCTACTTACACAGAATTGTAAAGACAAATAGTAATTTTGATTTTTGGAAATGTGAATCTCTGGAATATATTCACAGGACCACTTTTTAGCATGATTATTAAGTTTTAAGTGATTGAGGTATTTTGATTATGACAAGAACATACAATTAAGCTCCTTAAACCAGTGCATTTTAAAGGTTGTTATCTAAGAGGTTTTTAGTCATTCTTTTCACCCTAAATTGTTCAAATTTCTGTCCAGTGTAAAGTAACCCTGACACAAAGATGTCCAACAGAGCAAGGAATAGTAGCTGGAGGCTTAATGAAAACCACTTGCAGAGTACTGCGATACAATCGTTATTTCAATTTGCACATTATAAAAATTCCCAGCTGTAATAAAAGAGAATTTCGTTATCTGAGATGGAAACTAATGAAATAAATGAAAAATGAGACTCTAAAGGCAAAAGTTTCTTCTAAGCAATAGATTTATTGGAGGAAAAGGCTAAGTTTTTATGGCAAAGAGGATTCATAGTTTGCAGGAAAGACTGGCGGAGTGGATTTGAAGGTTGACTGCTGTATGCACGTAATAAATATGCATGGGAATAATATGTTTGTGTTAACTTGTTTACAAAGAAAATGTCATATAAGACATGGATGTTTAATTTGAAGCAACATCTTCAAATTATTTTAGATCTGAAAAAACCAAGCAACCTACCAAATAGACTGATGGTGTTTGCAAAGTGTTTTATGAAGGAACGGTGTGTAGCTCTTCAAAAATAAAGTGCCAATTTATAATAACAGCAAACATTACACTGTAGTGCCCTCATCCCCCACAGAAATACATCGGGTGGGTATGCTGGAGGAAGGAAATGAGATGAAATGATCTCTTTCAGTTGTCAGAGGTGACTGAACTGCAAATAGTAAACAGGCATGGTGAGAAAGTAAATGGCTTTTTTAATATCTGTGTTTACTCACTTTCATCTGTCTTACTTGTAAGTGCCGCCACAGAAACTGTGGGATAGCAAAAATACACATTAACATATTTAGCCAGAATTGTGCCTAGGGCAAGATCGTGTCTATACTTCTGTTGGTAAACAAGGCTGAAGTGGACAAAGGCACACCACACAGCCAGCATTGCAGTCCAAACACAAAGGCGCTGACTTGCCAAAGCCCTTTAGCAAGCTTGTTGACTTTGAGCATAATAAGGTCCATTAATTGCAGTGGGATTACTTTTCTGTCTCTGAAAAGTGCATGTGCAGTCAGACAATCTCGCTGTCCTTGACGTTACCTAAAGTCTCTTCAAGGACTCAGCTAGTCTAAAACAATCAACCACAAGGTTCTTCATGCAGTTCACTGCCACCTTTTCCCTCCTGTTTTCAAATGCTTTGGGAAAAGGGGAGAAGCATTGCGAGGTGCTTAGGACGTACTTGGAGTTGGTCTGAGTTCGGAATGGAGGGAGCAGTACCAAGCCTAAGCAATGTCCCATCTGCAGGACCAGCTTACCTGCCTCAGCCGTCAGCAAGGCTGGTGCTGATCATGTGCTTTGAGTTCATCAGCACCTTCAAGTGATGTGGTGGTTTCAGAGTTGGAAAAGGGCATTGGATATTCTCTTGGGGCTTGAGCAGAGGAAGGAATATGTCCCTTTTTGCACTGATCAGCCAAGGGAAAGGTGTCTTCTGATAGGAGGCACCCTCCTTAAAATTGTCAGCTACTGTGTGAAGCTCCTCAGCTTCCAGAGATGTGCTATGCCTGTCCCAGTGTTTCAGGGTGGGAGGGGGGGGTGTTGTACCACCGTGCTTCTACCCACAAGCTGTGGTTAAAAGCCACACTGGAGTTCGTGGTAGGGGCTTTTAATATCATCCTTGTGTCCCAAATGACATGTTTGCTTGCCATCTAGCAGTGTCCTTATTATTTCCTGTGGACAAAAAGGATTAATGTTCCACAGAGAAATATTAATTTTATACCAACGGGAGGCCAGGCTGACATTAAAGTCAGGGCAAACCTTGGTTTCCCAGTATTTGCTTGGTTTCACTGTCATCATTATAAGCCTAGTGATTTCTTATGTTTAGTCTCAGTATCTTTTGGGAGGATACTATGCACAGTAGAAGTTACCTTACTTACTTTTGCATAAAACTTAATTTCCCTTTGCTGAGTCAGATTTCAGTACTAGTTTACTCACAATAATGATGGCAACAATGGGGAGAGAGAATGGGAGGAAGAATGGATTGTAAAAGATATGGAGAACTTAACAGTTTTTTATCTTAGTACATCTTAATTGCAATAGTAGGTGTGAACACTGTGAATTATACCAGAGACACGTTTGTTTCCTGATGACTTAAAAAGAAACGAGAATAAAACAGCTGTTACTGTATCATCTCCAGCTCCAGAGGGAGCATGTGTTTAATAAATGTGGAGATTAGTATGGTACACTACAGCTGTGACTGAGTCAGGTGAGTGGGTTACAGCATGTTTTCCCTTAATTTGATGCTAAGCCAAAAGCCTCAATTCAGCAAAGCCTCTGGGCACATCCTTTAAGTCCTAGTGATAGCAAAGTTGGTTAAAAATCTGAATTGGGCTTAAAAAGTGTCAAAATAGGCAAGAGTTTAGCTATATGCCTGTATCTCCGCTGAAGGTCAGAGTGATCAGAATGAAGGGCACAATATGTCCCACTTGCATTACAGCTATAAAAGGTATTGTGGTCAAGAACCCTGGCTGCAAACTGCCTCACCAGCCAAAATTCCCAGCTGAAGCCTTGTAGAAAGCCATTGCTGTCCCACCTCCAGAGAGCAAGTTTCCTACAGCACAAAGGTTGGTTGCTTACAGGCAAGGTACTTCAGGAGTTCTGTGGCTAGGCAATCTTCTGTCATTTTAGATTCCATCCTCCAAATGTCTACCTAAAGCATAGTTATATTAATGATTTTATATCTGCTAATCATTCACTGCCAATGTTTTGGTACAGCTAGTGCCAAGTAAACAAAAAGGCAGGTGCAATTAAGAGTGGTAAAAGTAGAGACAAGAAGAGGTGGAGAAGTACCAGGCTATAGAAGGCTGGGAATTATGATGGTCTGGTCAAACAGTGAAAAAGTTTTTTACATGGTTGTCACTATCATTTTCAAGCCTGTTAAAAAACCATTTGGCAAGGAAATGCTTTTTCACTTCCCCTTATCCCATTTGCTTCATGTTCTTAGCAGAGCGAGGGAGTTTGACACAAAGTCAAGCTAACACAACTTAGCAGACTACTGTGCTGCAAAGAGGATCTCAAAGCCAGCTTGTCTCTTTCTGCACTAGAAGCATAACGTGTAGTCCCGGAGGAAAGGGAAACATGCTAAACCAAGTTGTCTTGCATTTGTCATGGGCTAAGTGGGCTTATGAAATGGCTTACTATGTAGTGCTGATACATAGTAACTTGTTAAACTTGATTATATGCTTAAACCCTTGTTAAGTTTGCAGTAGTAGTGTAGCAGTCCTTCAGGCAGCTGACATCAGACCGCCAAGTTTCTTCTTCTTCTGAGGATTATAAAACCACCTTTGTTCAATTTTTTCATTCCTCCTTTCCATGATTCATTTTTGTTCTTTACCTGTTTTCTTAGTTCAGTGCGATTTTATAGCGGTAGAATAATGTGTTAGGACTCCCTGGGAGGAAGCATGATCCCCAGTCAGTGCAGGAAAGGTTACAGGTTGGGATTCTGGACTTTATTCCCATCTCTGGTACTGGTGCCTTGTGGGACTCTGGGCAAGAAGGTTATTGTGATTTAGATTTTCTGCAAAGCACTTTTGCAGGGAGGACAGAGGTGCTTTTTCTACAGAAGGCACAATAATTATTCATATTTAGATTAATGTAGAAGGCTGACTTCAAATAATTAAGGATTGCCAACACCGTTCTACGCTTTATGAAGTACAAGGTTTCTCATCTCAGCTATGAAAGCTCCTTCATGATGATGTAACTAGTTAAATTACTCCATTACTTGGATATACTTTGCTAGAGCTAACCCAAGTACAGGCATCCCATTCACTGGAGCAGAACAGTCCTATTTGTCTTTTTTAATTGGAATCCCAATATGATTGTAAAGTGGAGGAATATATATAAAGTAAATTTTAAGGAAATCAATTCATGTGCTTTTAGATAACATAATAAGAAAACCTTTCAGGCAGCAGAAGTTTTATCTGGACAAACATACAGCAATCTTGGAAGCTTTTTCCTAAAACTGCACACAGGATGACCTAAGTGTAATAGAAACTTGTCTGTTTATACATTCTCATGATACATTTTGAATAAATAGTTCAATTGCTTATCTTTCACAGAATGTAGGACACAGAATTTACCCAGGAAAGAAGGCTTAATAAACCATTTTTAATCTCATTGTGCCCTGATAGAAGTGTGTAACCTTTTAAAACTGTGTATAACCCATGAAAATTGCTGTATGTTCATTTCAGGGATTATTATTTGTTCCAGCAGCCTGTGTGAAGGGCACCTCACATCTGCTTTCTCCATTCCTCTGGAATGGAAGTAGTTTGTGATTTCTTTGGAGGGAAAATGCAACAGGTGAAAACACCTGGTATAAGTAAAAAATAATCTCTGATAGGCCTGATCTCCCTCATCTCATGTATCAGTGATTTGTCACGGTTAGGACTAATAAAGTTACACTGGTGTAAAACTAGTTTACGTGTAATCTGACTTAAACTCAGCTGTGAGGGGAAGGAGTAATTATATAATCATAAAAACAATATTAGGTGAAAGTTTAGGAGTTGACTTGTGAGTAAGTAGTCTCATAGAATCATAGAACAGCCCAGGTTGGATGGGACCTCGGCAGATCATCTGGTCCAGACTTTTGTGGGAAAGGGAGCCTAGAAGAGAATATCGAGGGCCCTGTCTAGTTGCATCTTGAAAACCGCTCGCAATGGGGACTCTACCACGTCCCTGAGGAGGTTGTTCCAGTGAATGATTGTTCTCATTCTAAAAAATTTCTTATGTCAAGATAAAACCTTTCCCAGTGCAACTTGTACCCATTGCCCTTTGTCTTTTCCATGTGATTCCTTGTGAAAAGAGAGACTCCGTCCTCTTTGTAGCTGCCCTTTAAGTACTATCCAAATAAAATGAAGTCTATCCAGATAAAACTGCAAAAGCAGAGTTTTAAGTGTCAAAATTGTAAATTGACAGTAGTTTTTTTTGTTGGTTTTTTTTTTTTCCCCTCAGTTTTTCACATTAAGGACTTCAATAAATGTCAGCTTAAATGGTGACTGCTTAGGATGTCATAGAATTGGAGGCAAGGGCATGTCACTTTGGGCTTACAAAAATTCTAAATGCATCTGAAACCTGAGGCTGCAATCTTCCTTTTATAGGTAAGAAAACTGAGGTGTAAATCTTACAGTATTGTCTAAAGCTCTAGTGACTGTGTCTGAACTGCAGGACAGATTCACTCCATCAGAGCAGCTGCAGTCCTGTTCCTCAGAGCAGTTCAGATGGAAACCAGGATGTGAGGAAATGATACAGGATATGGAATCAAGATAGTTTCGGTATATCCCAAGTTGCAGAGTTAAATACAGCCAAGTAGACTTGATTGCAGGCCCCTGTTGAGTTCCTAGGGACCAACTCAGACGCATATCGTATTTACATTCAACAAAATACCATGAAGTCTCTACATATTCTATCTTAATTTATAGCTCACTTACCTTCTGGAGGAAAAACATTGTGCTTCACAATTTTCTGGGACTTTGAATTAGGTTTAATTCAGAAAGAAAACCAAATTTTGTTGAGTAATCTATACCTTCTGCTGCTTTGCTTCAGCTGAGATTGAATGTACTCATAAACCAACCAGTTAACGGGATGCAATGGTGGGGAGTTCATTGAAACTCAAAGGAGAAATCTCCCAATGCTCAGGAACAATAGCAGATTGCAAGATTTTGCCGAAATCTGGGATTGAATTCTAAGTGTTGTGCAGAAGCTGTCCTGTGACAGGTCCCAGATTTAAGTGTACTGATGAGAACAGACATAAATATTTTAAAAAGAAAAAAGAAAACAAAACAATACTACAAAAATTAAAGCCTAGATGTGCTAGAAAGCATCAACTGGTAAGTAATCTAGAAGTCACATGTGTAACTTGTACATAGTGCTTGAGCAGTAGTAAAAGTAGATGCACAGTTGAACATGACTGACTAAGTGATAAAGTAGGACATGCAGATAATTTCTCAGTGAGCCACAGTCTGAAATAGTTTAATGGTACGGTGATGGTTTCTGCATGGCCAATGCTTTTTGGTATGGAAAGGATGAAAATAAAGGGGGAAAAGACGTGTGTAAGAAATAATGAAGCTGGAGATGCAAAGAAGTATGTCTTGGAAAGAGCAGCTGTTTGAAACACCCTGCAGCAGCATGACAGCTAGCCAGCTTGCCAGGGGGAGCAGGGAATTTGTAAGTCAGATCAAAAATCTCTCCACACCTGCATGACAGAAAGTGCAGTGAACAGTCTGTGGCTCAGCAACTGATGGACTGGCAGTGCTGACAAGATGGGAAAGCTATACGCACGAATGGGAAAACATACTGGAAAGCAGTACATGAAAAAAATTAAAGAGAGAAAATATGCAAAGGGGGCTTTCACACTCAATCATTCAGTAGCATTGGAAGTGAACCAATGTTCTGTTCATACTGTCTGCTCTGGATATAGCACGTTTATACTAAATAAAAGAACTGACATGTTTTTTAAAGGCCTCTAGCATCCAGTTGACTGAAACATCAGGTGAGAAAGATCTGGGAAGAATTAAGCCAGAGTGTGCCGGACAAAAGCTTGCATTCACATATGCACACAACAAATGGACTGTGTTTTAAGTATACCATACGTTGTACTTGTCATGGTGTGTCTTTCATGCCACTGAGGATACAGTGATGAATTCAGGGCCTGCTCTGAATACTGTGTAAAGATGCTCAGCTTCTTTCATAGCTACTGCAGTCTCTATGGGTCTTTCCATGTATGTCTCTCATTTTTCACTATACAGAGAAATCAGCCACAGACCATGTTGCAGGCACTGTTCCTCTTTTCTGCTATTCATGACAAATGTCAGAGATGCGATCCAGCAGGAACTCTCTAGAGTTCGATACCGCAATGTGTTTTTGACTATAAACAAGTAGGAGTTCAAGATATGAATGCCAAATACCTGTTCATATATACTGTTACCCTCCTGTATATGGTATGCATTTAATGAGTTCTGTTAATTATTCAATTCCATGTAATTATTTTTGAGGTTGCTCTGAGCTATTCTGAAATAATTTAGGAGTTAATGGAAGTGAGAAGGAAGATGCTTGTATTTAATAGCCATGTGTATTTTCAAGCCTAAGAATACTTGCATGCTCTGTTTAGCTTTATATCTTAGAAGTATCTGGGTTGTAAAATTGTTGATTTTGTTACTGTTCTTGATGGTATTTTGATTATTTTGTACTTGAGCACCAGTCAAAAATGGGGCCAGATTGTGCAAGACCCTGTACAAACTGGGAAAATTTATAGCCTAAGTAAACAAGGCAAATACAAGGCAGAGGACAGCACAAAACACATAGTCACTGTGAATGCTTTCATGGCAGAAACGTTGTAGTAGCATCATGAGATATTTTTAAGAGGGGGCACAAAGGAAGAAGGGAGTGAGACAAGGGTATGTCAGATAAACAGAAAGTAAGAGAAGGAGGGAGAGAGACAGCCAGCCAAGTGGGAATGAGGTGAAGTGGAGGAGAATAGATTGAAGAAGAAAAGAAGGGTGTGAAAGAGTTAGCACAAGGCAAAATCTCTACTTCTTCTCTGTCTCCTTAATTCCCTGACTCACTAATGCCATTTCTTTTCAGTATCCTCTCCCTTATAGTTTTCTTTCCATTTAGCTAACTTGTCTCCTGTATAAACCACAGCATAGTCATAGTATAGTCAAACTGCAGCAATGTCTTTGAAAACTAATGTTTTTCTCAGTGGAATGGGTCACGTGCTGAGATTGCAAAGCCAGCCTGCAATCGTGCGCAGGTGATCAGGATGATACCCTTGCAGGGGTTCAACTCCTTTGCTTCTCCCAGGAGTCAAGAAATGCAGAAACAGAATTGTTAAGGATAACAAGGAGACGAGCATCGTGTGCTGTTGGAATTACTCGCTTAACCGCATTCGCCATTGATAAGAGCATTGAGCTTGTACAGTGAATCAGTTTACCTGCTTTTTGTATGTGATGCATAGTATGATTGAGCACTTCCAAAAGACTCTGCCTGACTTACCAGTGCTGAGAAGCTGCAAATAATCTTTCTAAAGCATAAAGCATTCACCTTTGAGTAAAAGCAACAGCACTTTTGTCCCTCTTTGATATGAAGGACCTCCTTTAAAAGTTCTTCTCTGTGTTTACAGCTGACTAAATCACTGCACATGCAATGTAAGCCAGTAGTATCCAGTATGGTGTGCTGCAAGCATTGTGTTACATTGGTGATTTACCAGAGTTGGCAGGTTGTCTCCCTACAGTTAACATGGGCTGCAGATAATACAATAGCTGCTATCTTCAATCCGTATCAAACTGCAAAGTACTAGACAGGCCAAAACTAAGAGCCTCCTTACTCAAACATTATTTTTTGACAGAAATTCACATGATCAGTGTTGGCATTTCAGTATTTAGTGTAATGAGAATTGGTTATTTCAACTGACATTTGTTTGGAATGCTACAACTGCCAGGACGGGGAAGCAGTGATGTGAACTGTTCTTACGCTGTGCATTTCTCATTCTGCCTGCTTCAGAAAAGAACTCCTAGTTATTTGCTTTTCTAACCATTAATTCACTAGAGTATGTCGCCGAAGTCTACAAAAACTACCTCAGGACTCTAAACCCCTCTGAAATAGGAGCTATTATGCCATGTGCTGTAAGTTACAGATATGAGAGGCAGAAAAGTTAAATAATTTGCCTAGAGTTACACAGGAAGGCTGTAGAAATCCCAAGAGCTTTCCAGGAAAGCTGTGAAGGAATCGTTTGACAGAGAATGCAGTTTCATTGATGCTATGTTGATTTCACCAAATCTGTTTTGTAAAACTGGGTATCTGGTTTTATGTGTGCTTCTACTAGGAACAGAATGCAGATACCCTGAGCCTCATTCTTTTGGTCTGTTATTTAATTCCCTTCTTTCATCCCTGGTGCACTTTAACATCAGTGATTGATGAATTACGTGTACATGTTTAGAGATCAAAGCGTAGGACAGGGAGCTGGGTGGATAACAGCGCATTTTGCAAATCTGTCCTCTCCCGCCTTTCCTCTCTACACTTTTTGTTCTGTTTGTTCTCTGTTGGCTCACTGTTGTAAATTGAATGATTTCTGATGATGCCAGGCGGCTTGACTTCTTACTGAAATTCAAGATGCCTGATGGCTCTCTGCACTGTGCCCTTGTACTGGGAAGGCAGCCAAATTGACACTGGGAACGTGTAGGTTCTGAAAAGTGAGGTGGAATGCAACTACCTGAACAGGTCAACCAAATGTTGTCAACGTTACTTTTGAAAGAAGTGTGCTCTTCCACTAAACCAAATGTTGTTCTCTGAAGTAGCTGCTTTTCCTGGAATAACAATAACCGCATATTAAAAAAAAAAAAAAACCATAGAAAAAAACGAACATCAAAACTGTGAAACATTTAGTCCTTGAGGTACTGTTCTTGGCACTATATGGTAGTGGTGGTTCGGCAGCCTTGTCTGCCTCCATGGGCGGCTGTTGTATTGCACCGCAGCGTGAATACCATGAAGGCCCCTTATCGAGAGGACAGACTGGGCACTTAGTACACGAAACAACTTGGACACGAAGCCTGATTTGCTGGGTGAAGGGGTGTATTCCTAGTAGCCTTTCTGAATTGCCTGTTTCCTTTCCTATTGTTCCGTATGTTCAGGCGACAGATTTTAGTGTTGAGGGAGCTTTCCAGGACAAGGCCAAACGAAACAAAAAAAGGGTCCTGCCAGCTGTGCCGAAGGGCAGCACTCAAGCTGTGCGTGACGTGCGACTGGCCTGCCCTGCCCGTACGGACCGCTGCGGGTCTGCCTGCTCTTCTCCAGTACTGCGTTTCTGCTCCTGACCTCTCCGGACAAAATCCTTTCAGAACTCCCTCTGAGCTTCCCAGGAAAAGCTATCATTTGGCCTAAGTGCTTCCTTAATGGACATTTAATTACTCTGCTCTAATTGGAGTCTGAAAAACATATCATTAAAAAAAAGCCCGTAATAAGCTGTTTTAAACCAGGATTTGGTGAGCAGTACTTTCCTAGCCTAATCTGTGTGTCTCTCTTGAATCCTGAATAGTATGTTTACCTGGAGATTTATTTTGAAGAAGCTTTCTATGTAGATTTCAATGTGACTTTTTAGCATTTGGCTGAGTTACCATTTGTCTTCAGCTGGCATTAGTTGAAAATACCTTGTGCTGCTCAATCTTCCAAGAATTCACAGAAAGAGATAGTGAGCTGTCATTCCTGTGCTCTCTCGAGGAAGCTGACCACTTATCGACCAAATGAACTCTAAATTAATCTGGAGGATTACCTGTCAGGAGCTCACTGAAATGCTCCATGAAACAGCCCAACGGTAGAGTAAAATGCCAGAAAAACAATAAAAGGAGAGAACACTGGTGATTTAAAAGTAGAGTCTTGGTGGGAGCAGGAAAGCCCCTTTGTGTTTTTTATGTGGTTCTGATTAGTTTCATGCAAGAGCGACGTTAGGTGGCCAAAAGAATTTTCCTGTTGTCCAGACTGTGAATATGTTTTTTTAACCCAGCTCTGAGGCTTTCTAGACCTAGTGTAAATGGTGCCACTTCTGAGTGTCCATCAAATTCACTTCTTCCTATTAGCTATCAAGTGCCCAAACCCAGAATGTAAATATATCTCCAAGCAGTCAAAATTTATTTATGTGTCATTTGGTTAAATATTTTATGAGGTTGTTTTGTTTCTTTGTTTCCTCTAAAAACACCTGTAAAGGCCTCATTTTCTCTTAGTGTTTATTATGACTCACTTCATGGAGATACTGCTGTGCAGAGCTATACTAAGTTGAGCTATCTCAAAAGCAACATTGTGGTCAGAAGTGTGGCTATTTTGAATGACATCCCATTTTTCCTGTTCCTTATTTATTCTGTCTTTTGACTTCCACAGTCTATTTACAGGCAGAAACAAGATTTCCTTTCTTTCCAGTATGACCTGGTATCAAGAAAAACACTACCCTTTTTTTCTGCTTACCTTGACCACCAATAAATACTACTCAAATTAAAATCCATATTCAGTGTTTAGCTGATGCTTTTCATCAAAGTATAGAAATCAAATAGAGCTACTTATCAAGAAGAATTGTATTTTTCCATGTTCACCTTTGCACAGCAATGTTGACTGCGCTCTATTTACTGTCTCAAAGTCTTGCTGACCTCTTGCAAACAGCTCACAGCTTCCAAAGGATTTTCTTTTTCTTTTCTTAGATCATTAAAGCCAGGGATGGCTACAAACCGGATATGCTGCTAGCAGATGTCGTACTTATTTCCATGTGCAGCTCTGCCAGTGTATCTTCATCTTCATTCATCTTGTCTTTTCATCTCCTTGCTCTTTATAAAAAATGGAATACCAGTTAGGTGTATGTATGGCGACTAGGATGAAATAATATAGCTTTGTTAGATGATGGAATGTGTAGAGGCTAAAGACTGCTGCAGTCACAGCTGTAGTGTTCTCTCTGAAGTGGAGATGAGATGCAAGTGTGATCAAACCAGTTCAGAAGTCCAGAAACTCCCACAAGTTTCAGTAGCATTTGAACCGGCATCACAAGACTGAACATCTGCCAACAACAGAGACTGAATCAGAAGGTGATGCAAATTACGATTATTCTTTAGGTTACATCATTGCACAGGTAAAGAAAGTTGTGAATAACTGTACGACCATCATAAACTTTTCACTTGCTGTGGAAGACCTTAGCAAACGATTTCACTAATCAATAGGACAGAAGTGTCTCTAGGACCTATGCAGAACTTTGAGAAAGAGAGTAAGAAGTGCCAGGAAGAAACCAATAGGTGATAAATAGATTAAAGGCAGTTCAGTACTGAAGAATATGCTTGCAGGGCCATTACATAGTCTACTAATCCCAAACTCTACTAATGATTGTTATTGTAGTAAGTAGTCAGTATGCACTGTAGCAGAGCAATAAAGAGGTGCCAAGACAGTCACTTTGGCACAGAAGGGAGCTGCTAGTTTTAAGATGAAGAAACTATTCTGCAATGATAAATAATCCTCGATGCACAGAAAAAGAGCTATGGTATGAGAACAACAGAGTGGTTTGTGTACACACTGGATGTTTCTCACCCTGAATGTGCCAGCAGAGCATATAGACTTCTGAGAGAAGCAGGTTCTTCCACTTTCACACCACTATTGCCCTATAAACATTTCATTCATTTCTGAAGTACAACTTACAGATTAGGCTTCCACTCATTGTGTTGGTGATAGCATTTGGTCTTAAATGGCTAATAACATAGGACTGCTATTTCAGGTGCCTCCACATGAAATCTGATGCTGAGTGCCCCAGAAAAAAATTAACTGTTTGTGACAGGAATGGGATTGAATTTGTTGCTGTGTGAAAAATGTGTTTGCCTACATGCCCACTGTGTGTCTGTTCTTCATGCTGGATGTAGCATTTGAACACGAGACACAAGAGGATTATTTTGGTGAATGTAAATACTAACAATAGTAAAAGGAGAAATTATAACTGTGCTTTAAAGTGGTCCTCTTGGTAATAATCTTGCTCAGATAATAAAGAATTTTGTTGGCTGAGGTCACCAGAAATGGGTGTTGAACGCCTTAATGGCACCGTCTGAGCAAATCTTGATAGCAGGTAACTTTTATCAAATGGCAATGTATTCATCATCTCCATTCCACACCTATCCTTCCTGAGCACCTTTCACTTTTCCCCTGACCTAGACCCTGCAATGTCACCTTCCAGACTGTGAATCACTCACCTCTCTCCCTTATGCCCCCTCCAAATGTTATCATCATGCTTGCTTGAACCCTGACATTTGATTTGTGTAAGCTAGGCTTGCTGCATGTCTCAGGCTGACATTTTACTCAGATTCCTTCTCTGAGGAAAACTCAGGGAAAACCGAGTGACATACTCCATTTCCACAGAATGGCAAACTGTCTTCCTACAAAAGCAAACCCAATAAAAAGTTTGGAAGTTTTTTCATTAAATGGCTCTTTGGTATTGCAGATATGCTGGACTCTTAGAATGCTTAGAAAACAATATGTAATCCACCAATGTATGTGTATTTAAAGTTTGTATATACAAATACATATGCATTTTGTAAATAATATTTCCTAAGCTGTCCTTGAATGTGGCTGCTGTGACCCCACTCCTCGCCTGCTACACCCAAGGGAAGCAGCATTGATTTTGTTCTCTGGGTTTTGTAGGTTTTTCTGAAAGCAAGGGAGAGGCTTGTGCCTACATTGCGTTTTACTTTAATGTATGGGCAGGCTTTCAGGCCTTTGTTGTTGGGACTATTCATGTGCTTAAGTGTTTTGCTGGATTGGAGCCACAGAGCAGTTAATGAATTAGTGCACATACCAGTGTATAGCATTCTATTTCTTCTTTCCAGACAGTTTGCATTTCCAGTATCTGTATAGGATATAGGGTGACCAGCAGCCTGTTTTCTTTATTTATGAAATTGTATGTAAAACATCTTCTCAGTAGTTAGTATTTCCGCATCTTCTTCTGATAGATAAATTATCTTCCCCTTTTCTTCCCGTCCAAACTCTGTTCCCTAAACAGAAAGTGTATGTGGTGGCCATTGTTCCCATACTTTCTTCTCTTCCGTGAAATAGGCAATGTATGAATGTATTTTCCTCGTGGTACGTCCCAGACAGTGTTAGAAACAGAATTTAGCTGCCTAGTAACTGGAGTGATAGTAGTAACAGGTATTCAGTGCAGGGTGACAGAAGCTTCTCTGAAAGCATTTGCCTAATCCTGTGCTTACAGCTTGGAGTATGGGAGAGTAGTTGTGCATCTCTTCGGCAGATTTCTCCTTTGGAATGAAATTTCAACAGTGGCTTTTGAATTGGGAAAACACATGTTTGTACATAATTTATTAGGTAGCAGATGAGTTCTCATTTTGCTAAATTATTTGTGATTTTGTATACTGATACTTCTTCTTTAGTAGCAAATTGACCAGGCGAGCTGAGTATCTCAGCTCTTACACTGGCACTGCTTTGTGTGGCATGTGCTGTCAGTTACCAGCCCGTTAGTGTCACAGCTGTGTTGGGTCCTGGTTTCCACTTTTGAGTAATATTTGGTGGCTTTCTCAAAGCAAGGTCATGCCCCAATAGAGCAAATCGTGCCAGAGTTTGAGCTTGCAGGAAGCAGTGCTGCTGACTGCCTCTTATCTCGCATGTTGGTGCTGTTTCCTGGCCTGCTAGGCCTTTTTCTGTCCTGCATCATGATGCTGTCTCCAATGCTTGGTTGCATTAACTTTTAATTGCTGTGGGGGCTAGTAGACCAGTAGTAATTTTAAGGCATTGGTATGTTTTGTTTTCTCACGGTGCTGCTTCTGAGGTAGTTAAGTATTTTTTAATAAGCACTTTTCATCCTGAAGTATCCCAGGGTGCTTTACAGATGTGATCCAAGGAAATGCCATTACCTCTGGACAGAGAGGCTTGAAGATGTGGACAGTATGGGAAGTACGTCCAGCATGCTCTGGGTTTTACTGGAAGCAGACTGTAATACTCTCAGTAGTAGTGATGAACACTAGATTCAGGTGAACAGAAGGAGGAGCTAGGGATTGTTTTCCCTTCACTATCTCCCTGAAGAACAACTGGATCTCGTCAAGTAAGAGGGGATAGAGACAGTGGAGGCAAAAGCCTTAGGTTTGACATTGTATAGAGTGGATAGGCTAACAAGCAACCAGGGTCAAAGAGTGAACGGCAGATGGACTCGTTCCTTGAAAAGTGCAAGCTCCATCTTTGAGAGAAATAAGGAAAGAGAGGTTTATAGAGAAAGCAAAGTTGCAAGTGGTAGCTACTCTGTGGGTAGAGAGAGGAAAACTGGAGCGGTAACTTGCAAGGGATATTATGACAGAAGAAAGCTGGCAGTGCAGTAGCTGTTGGCCAACATTACATTAATTTGGGAGTTGGACTCGATGATCCTTACCGGCCCATTACAACTTGAGATATGTTATGATTCTATGATTAAGGGAGTTAGCAAGAAAAGCAACACAAAGAGGGAGGACACCTCAGGAAAGTGTAACTAGATTGGAGTCAGAGAATGACAGAAGAAAACAGGATGAGTGATGTTAAAGGAATAGGGGGGAAGAGGAAGAATTCCAGATCCTTGCTTGGAAGTCTCCCTTGCATTATCTTCCCTTTCCCTAAATAAGAGGAGGCAAGTCGTTCAGCCACCTCTAGGGGTTAGCGTACCCTTTTTTCTGTACCCAAGGACTCTGAACAGAAGCCCCACTGAGATGGGGCAATGAAGAGACAGGTTCTGGGCAGGATGCGTCGTACTTATTTGGGCAGTTGGACAACAGACCTTCCATGGTTCTAGAAGATACTTTAAAGAAAGTACCTGCAATTTTTGTATTTCCAGGGACCTGCAAGGTGCAGCAGATTACTGTAGTGAGTTCTCTTACCTTCACTGAGTTACAGAAGGGGGTTACTTGCACCCTGGAAAGTTAGGAGAAATCTCTTGGGATCCTTTCCGCCCCTTTTATGTTCGTCAGCTTCTATATAGCAATACAACCTGACTTTCATTTGTTGAGAGGGGAAACGGATGAGTAGTTCAAAATTATTCTTTTAAATTGCTGTAAACTGCCTCAGTAAAATGTAGCTAGTGGTAACTGTGTCATATTCTATACAGTACAGTGCCGTGGGTTTGTTTATCCACTGAAAAGTAAGTGGGAAGTGTGAAAGAAAACATATCTGAGCACGGTAAAATGTATCTGTACTTATAGACAGTCAGTGTATTGTCACATGGCGATTCATGAAAGTGTGTATCCCTTCACACAGCAATTTCATTCTAAGAATCCTGGAGTCTTCTGAAGATGTATTGATATTAAGCACATGAAGAATAACTGCCGATGTTTTGAGGTAGAAAGGAGTTATTCTCTAACACAGTGTAAGCCCAGTAAAATATTTATACAATCATTAAACTCTCTGCATTGGTTTGGTCATTTGCTAAGCAAATTCTCACTCCTTATAATGTTAGCCATGGGCCTCAGTTGGCAGTATCATTACGACCAATACAGATCTCAGGCTAAGGCTACTGTTGCCCTTCTGGTTTGAGTCTCTGATTACAAGTAAATGAATTCACTCTGAGATGCTGTGAGGGAAAAGGACTTGTTCCTGCTTCCAAACTCTATGGAAAACATAAAATCATGCTGCCTTCAACTGTTCCTGCTAGATGAATGCAGTGACTGTGTGTAGCACCCTCCTGTGGTGCCTTGTGGCTTTTACTGCTGGTTTCGTTTGCTCTGCTCTCTCTCTACCAAAATTAGTGTCTTGACACTGACTCACAAGTTGTAGCCAAGACTGAGGACGGCAAGGTGTACCATAATGAGCAATTCATCTGATACTGTCAGCTTTCCTCACGGGTCTTATTCTTATTTCTGGATATTACCACATCTTTTCCCAATTCTGCCTGCCATCAGATGTTGAAAAATATTTTATTGCTTTAATCTTCTGGTTTCTGAATGTACTTAGTGTAATGTTAAGAAGGTATTTGAAAGAAGGAGAACTATTATGAAAAGGTAGGTGTAGTGTGAATAAGTATCCTTCATCACACCTCTCAAAATTCCTTATTCTTATTTGCTCATAGCATCCCTTTTACTCCATTTCTGACCCCTTGTCTGAGCAAGAAATTGTCGGTTATGCTGAAATTAGTTTAAAGACTTCATATGGGAACATTCACCTGAATGATCTCTTTCTACAACTTACTTCAAGAGTTGAACTGTTGAACTTACATTTACAGGGTGTAGATCAAGCAGCGTTAGTCTGGTGTGGTGCTGTTCTATTCCGTATATTCTACTGTATCCTAATCACTGTCATACAAAAACACTGCAATACTAATCTGCATCATCACTAGCAGTTGTTTTTATCGCATATTGCTTGTTTGTATTGTTCTCTTTTCCACAATAAGCATGTACAGGGTCTTATAATTCGTTTCTCCTTCTTCCATTGATCTCCAGGAATGATGTGTGTCTGTCATAAACCAACTTTACCTTTCTCAGGGAGAATTACACCTCGATGAAGAAGTGAGTTTTTAGCTGGGACATTCACAGTAGTGATTTTTTAATTCCTTTGAAGATTATGAGAAACTGCATGTAGAAATCATTTAAGATAAGAAACAAGAATTTGATGACACTTCGGTGGCAAGTAGCAAGCCAGTGTAGAAAATGGAGGGGACATCTAATGTGCCTAATCTAGGTAGTACACTATAGTTTTTTGTAGTGTAGCACTAGCACTTCCTAAGCAGTAAAGGTTTTGAGCCTGGGTATGTCACCTTGCTGTGGTCCCACTGAAAGAGGGGGCCACAGCCAGGCTTAGTGGCCAGTCTCCTTTTTAGCCAGAAGGTACAGAAAGGGCTAATTGTGAACTTTGCTATGTTAGGGTTTACTTGGCAAGGAATGCAAGAGGCTTCTTCAGCTGGGGATAGAACTGACCAATTAACATTCGACCAAAGGAGACTGCAGAGGGTCTGCAAGCTGCTCAAAATACTGTCCTGTGTCCAACTGCATCGTTTGCCGTGGTTCAGCATTAGTCACACTTTCTCATGGTTATACTTTTAGATTGACAACTGAGATGCAGTAGTGATAGAACAGACTGCTTCTGTTACAAGGAGCTACTCAGCAATGCATTTCTACAACAAGGGATTAATTTTCAGATTATGCTTTGTAGCTCTGCGTTTAAGCCTTTGGTTCCTTCAGGTACAGAATGACTATCTCTTTTTTTGAATGAATAAAGGTCTGCTACCTCCATAATAAAACCAGAAACATTCCATATGAGTTTGAAAAAAAGCCATACCAAAATGTTTCAGACTCTTGTTATCTGTTAGAGAATGTTGTTTCTTTTGTATGACATTAAATTGCTGTGACATGTCACTGTAGAAACAAGAATGGTTAGGTGAGTGATGGGAGAAAGGCTGACAGAAAAGCACTAATTAAATACTGTTTTGCAAAGCCCTCATTGAAATTCATAGCTTGGTACCTCTGGGGACTTGAAAGTAGAGGAGATGGAAAGATTTCAATTAAAAAGGTATTTGTATGGTTCTTTGTGAAGCCAATCATTGCCTTTTTAATATAAAGCATGTAAGTATCTGTCTAATACGCTTTATAAACATCAAACATCGTGCCCTGAAACAATGAATGTTTTAATAGGTCTCAGAGCAAGGTATTTTGAAATAAAAGGAAGATCCCATAAAACTAAAATTTTATTGGGATCAAGGCTTTGGGGGTTTTTTTAGCACAAATGCAGTCTTAAGTAATTTCTACATTGATTGTCTGGTTAGGACATTTGAAAGGAAAAATATACTTGCCAAAAAAAAAATACAGTTTCTTAATAACTAATTTAGTTATTTGTGTTTAGCTACAGTTGTAGTTGCCATTTACAGTTTTTTAATGTACACAATGATCCTTTTATTCTTACAAAGCTTTTAGATTATTTTTTTAATTCTAGGGACTTCTGTAGCATGACATCTCATTGAATTGGTGTCTAGGCAACCTCAGTCAATAAATGACAGGAATATTGCAATATATGGCTAGAAAAGACAACCAAGGCCATCAACTGAAGTCAGTTGCAAGAGACACGTAGTTCAAAAGAGTTCAGAGAACATGCATTCCAGATGCGACTTAAATACCACGAGCCACAAAACACTTGTCAGCAAAACAAACTCAAAACTTACAGCAGAACCCCAAAAGCCACAACTGTAATTTACCACAGTAAGAAAAAGAAGAAATCCAGGCCATTGCCAGGTCCCTAGATCCTTGAAGTCATCGGGAAGGTAAATGAAATTTCCAGATAACCCTTGTGTTCTGTGCCCAGTTATAAAAGACAGCAGGTCCACAATGATTGCTGTTGAACTGACCTACCGTAAGAGTTCCTCTTGTCCCTAAATCTCATGGCCAGAGTATGAAGAGAGTGTACCAATAAACAAACGCTGGCAGGTGCTTTGAATAGCTATGGTAACAGCAATAAAACCTACCCAGCCTAAGCAGTATTCTTCATCTTCTTACCAAATCACGAGCTCTGCCTCACTCCTACATATCCAAGCAAAGCCAGGAGTTTTATAGCATGCCGTGGAGAATCCCTGGAACCAAGTCACTGCAGACAGTGGGATTCAAGGCAAAGTGCCTGAGCAGAGTAGAGCTAAGGCAATTTTGCAGAGAGGTGCAGAGTCATTTGGATCTCATTAGATTTCATGCAACACTTGAAACTGTATCTTGAAGCCACAAGGTTTCAACCCTATGAATTTCTAGAGCATTAGCCTGAAACGAACAGGATTTCTTGGCAGGAACACAAATGGCAGCATATTAGGTCAGTGCCCTTTCAAGGGAAAATTGCTTATGAATTTAATCTTCTTTGCTTTATCTGGGTTTGCGTGGGGCATCTACAATGACAGTTGAACTCTTAACTGCCGCATCATTGGAAGCAGGAGAGCGATTAACAGGCTTTACAGGAAAGATGAATACCAAAAGACTGGTCATTATGGTAAGATAAATTCATACCACCCTCCCCACCCACCCTCCAAGTTCTGCTCATCAACTCCTTTTTTTTCAGAAGTTGCCTTAACTTTTTTCTAGGAACTTATCTAGTGAAGCACTCTGCTGATTTTATTTCTGCAGATTTCTTACGTAGAACTGTTCAGGTTACGTCCATAAAGAAACGTCATTATGCTTCTGTTATCAAGAAGAATGATTCAGGAGTCAGAAAATAACTGTGGTTTAGAACCTCTTGTCTCATGGTCAGTGGAACGCTTTCTCCCTACCCATGCCCACACGCTACCACAATAACCTCTGCTACTTCTGTCTCCTTTGTGGCCTTGACCCCAACAATGCCCCTCCTGTGTCCCCAGTCTCCTATGAAGATGGAAGCCATGTATGTTGTGGTGGGTTCTCAGCTGTGCTTTTCTCAGTAGGTCCTGGGTTTTTTCCTGCATGCTGACTGAGCAGGTGCTATGCCAGGTAGAGGGGGTAGCTGTTGCGCTAATATTGCAGCCTTTCCCAGCTGGCAATACCAGTCTGGTTCTCTCATCTCTAGTTGGTTGCCAATCTTCACAGAGCTTGTAGGAATGTAATTATCTTTGATACCTCTACCCTTTAGCTAAGTGAGTTGGGATTGCCCGGTGCATTCAAAAATAACTTAAGTGAAAGGACTGACCGATGAACAGACAGCACAGTTGCATGAGCATCATTTCCTTGTAAACAACAATAATAACAAATATCCATTAAATAATAATAACAAATTATACCAATAGTAACAAGTAATGGAAATAAATATCAGTTCATTTATTTGGTAACTATAGCTGCATTTTATTTTGAAGTAATGGCTACTTTAAAAAGTTCAGATGTCTAGGCTTGCGTTTTTCAGTTCTGAGATTTTCTTAATTTTCTTTTTAATAAGTTCTATACATAACTTGAATAAAAATATATACTCTCTTAAAATTTATTGTAATTTTTGGCCATCCACGCTTAATAATTACGGCTGCTCTACGCAAGTTTAAACATAGTAAGAACATAGTCTGCCAGTGGCAAAGCTTGTGCACTTTACACTTTGAAAAAGCACGTAGCTATCACTTAGGTGATGAATATTTCAGCAGAGGAGCTGGTGTTGAACAAGATGATGCTATTTTCTTTTTATACCACTAAGATTCTTAAAAGACTCACTTCACTGTGGTAATTGCAATACAAGTGGTGAAAATCTGTAATGCAATGCAATGCATTTGTTTTGTGGATGATACTGTGGCCAAAAAATATATTTAAACAGCATTACTGAAGTGCTTGTGGAAAACTAGTGTTGATTTCTATTACAGTAGTTTTTAGGTCAGGGTCTATTGTGTTAACTGCTCTACGCTGCAGAGAGAGAGGGGGGGAGAGAGAGAGATTGAGAGATTGAGACTCTCCCCTGCCATTCATATAGACAAAAGATGGGTATCCCTACTTTACAGGCAGGGAAGCACACTGTATTCAGCTGGGCTCCCTAGGGAGAGAATCCTGCCTCCCGATTTCTAGCCCACCAGGTTTCTAGCCTTCATTACTGGTGTCGGGCAAGATTTCACAGACAAACTGTTCATTAGTTGAAAAATCATATTTATATAATCTGGAATGATAAGCAAATTTACAGAGAAGTCAGAAAACTTAGAGAAACAATGTTTTGAAATTAAATACATACAGATTTCATTTAGATTTTAGAGGAAAAAGGGGCAAAATGCCTGAAATAGTTGCAGATTGAAAAAAATTTTGATTGTCTTTAAATGAAACTGTTGATGCTTTGTTTTACCAAGAAAACTGCAGACAGTATCTGCTGAACTTAAATGAAACAAAACCCAGAAATGTTTTAGACTTGATGCATAAAGCCACCCCCCTTATGGCTAAAAAAAAAGAAAGAGATTCTCCAAAACTTCAGCTTTCAGGCTCAAGTCAGTAACAGGAATGACTATGAACTCCAACCAAGAAGTGATTCAGACCATTTGAGTTTAGGAGCTGAGGCTCTCTGTGGAGAGCAGAAAGCATCTCCAGAAGGCTACCAGGAACACTGGTATTACATGCCTAAAGTTAATAGTGCAAATACATCCTTTTGCCTTTGAATTTGATGTGAATTCAGTCCTGTAACGTAATGTCAAGAGCTGTGAAGATAAACTCACTTCTATTTGAAAAAGAAGCCAGTTATAACCTATTATAGGTCTACTAAGGCAGCTTGGAGCAGGATTTATTCCAGCAGTTTTATGGATATAGGCAGAATGTGTAGATGTGTAAAATGTATAGCGTGCATGTAACATTTGTCTCAGTGGTGAATAAACCCCCACTAAGTAAACTGGAAAGAAATTTTCCTTTTAAATTCTGAAATAAAGTTCCATTGCACCCCAACTTTTATTTTATATGGTAAAAACTTGTTTAAAGTTATTTAAAACTCTTGCAACTTAGCCTTTTAAAAAAAAAATTGCCAGTATTTTCCAATATACATACCTTACTTCACGTTCTGTATTACAAGTCTAGTCCACCCTGGTGATCTAGAAAAGTGGTCTTGTTTTCAGTCAGAAAGCTGTTGGGTAAAAGTAAAGGGGAGTCAAATATGCAAGTGTGTGTGTTGGTGCTAACTTGCCAGTTTATTTCTGTGGAATTAGCAACAGAAAGGCTTAAAAGGACAATGCTTAAGAAATGTCTTACATGCCTTATGAGTAAAATTTCTTCAGGAGAAGCGTGGAATGGAATGATCTGTTAATAATGGAAAAAAACAAGAGTATGTAGGCCATAGGGAACATGCTAGAGGGACTCTTCTTACTAAGAAGAGTGGTACTTGTTGACAGTACAGGTCCATCTTGCCTAGTATCTTGTCTCCAGTAATAGCCGTAAGTATCCAGGGAAGAGAAAAGCAGGACAGGTGCATGTGGTACTTCCTGGCACTGTTTCCTGCTCAGGGGAATTTCCTAAGCCTGCTGTGGTTTGTTTGCTTTGCAGCCATTAGTGGATCTCTCCTACACATATTCTTCTTGTCTAGCCTTGAATCCATATAGGCACTTTGCAAGGAGCCCCGCAGGCCTACTGCCTCTTGTCTGAAGAACTGCCACCTCCTCTTTGTCTCATCCTCGCTCCTGCTCCCTCCATTTGGTGGCCTCTTGTTCCCAGGGTGCAAGAGAGAGGGAACAGATGGTTTGTATGCACTCTCACACATTCATTCAAGTTATTGTACCCCCTCACTCTAATATCGCTGCATACATCTGGTCCAGCCTTGGCATGGGCAGCCCTTGGTAAACCAACCTGAAGCTCAGCAGCAGCTGCAGAGCCGTGCAGAGGTGCACCCCAGCCTTCGACAGTTGTACTGGGGGCCGAGGAAGTTGTTTCACCAGGTCCTCCAGGTTCAGGTGGGCTGCTTGGGCTGCCCTGTGCATTCACGCCATGATGTGTACAAGCCCGTAAACCCTTCCAGAGCAATCACAAGTTCAGTACAAAGACTTGCCAGTACGTCTGCGGAAGTTGGCTCAGGTACCATCAATCTTATTCATAACCCAGCACACAAAAATGGGCAGATTGCTTCTAATAGCAGATGAACTTGTGAGCATACAATACTACGTGATTTTGCAGTTAGCCCAGTCTGACCTGAACTGATCAGCTGCTTAGTTAATCCTCAACCTGGAAATATAGCCAAAAGTGAAATAGAGCCGGTTATTTTACTTGCATGTGACACCTTTTGCCACTTATATCTAACCAGTGATTTACTGATGATCAGAATGCAGTAAGATTTTCTTACTAGCTGTGGGTTTCGAGTAGGGGGTCCATGTAAGTGAGGAAAAGTGAGACCATTGGGTACTTTTCTGGTTGGAGTTTTCTTTCAGTAGTTGAATTTTATTTTTTTTTCCTTAGTAGGTGAAATCTATAGTTTAACTTTCCAGCACATATAAGCCAGCCCAGGTTTACTATAATGAGTAAAAGTGGATCCTTCTTCCTAATTTTAATTCCACCTTTGTTAGAGGTGAATCCAAAACAATGTAGATTCATGCTGATGTCCATCAGAGAGCCATGAGAAATAGTGGGAGTTTGCTTACTTGAAGATTACATGGTATTCAGTGTTTGAAAAAGTAGTAAGGGAAACACACACAATATACGAAGCATTAGAGATATTTCTGAGTAGTTAAACCAGGACTTGTTTAGCAAAACCTTCAAATATGTTTCAAGCTAAATATTAAGTGCAGCTGAAAAAAACCTGTGACTATATTTTCCTCTCTCCAAATGGACTAATTGAGATAAAGTTCTGTTTTGTGTGGATGGCTTACTACTAAGAAGAATTATTTTTGTTGCACTTGATAGTACGAAAAGGTCACTTTTTCTCCCTTTCTTAAAAGACAGAGTGATGGTTTCTGCCCCATTATGGCTAACCAGGCAGGTATACTGCTTTGGTCCTTTCTACTGTCTTTGTGGCTAGTAATTCTTCCTTCCAGCTGCTTCATACTATGCTGCCTAACAATTCTATATCTGATATTATGATCTTACTTTCAATGTAAGTATGCCATTTTCTGCAACGTACTCTACAGTTCTGTTTCTTTCCTGAGACGTTAAGTGGATACAGGTGTGGGGTGAGGCAAGAGGAAGCAATTAGACTAAGTATAAAAGCTCCAGCTCTGTACTGATATGAGGTGGAAAATACAAGTAGCAGAACTTGTTAACTCTGTCAGGATGTCTGAATAACAGGGAAAAGGGATGGAAATATGTTGTTAAAAATGCAATGTTGGGGTATTGTTCACCCCTTTGTTTGTATTACAGGAATAAATTTCAATTATCCTTTTACTAAGTCGTTGGTTTAGGTCCGATTTGCAAACTTTTGAAAGCATACTTACTTATAATCCATAAAGATAGTTCAATGTGATATCAATATAATTCCTTCGTAAAAGTTAGCACAGTTGTCTTTCTATGAAATAAAATCATAGAAAGGAAAATGAATGGAGCCATGTTCTGACTGTAGTAGTAGCTTGTGTTCTAGGTAATATTAAGGCCTCTGTCATGCACCTAATCAGTTCTGAAGAAAGGAATTTTAGACGTGATCTGAAAAATAAAAAAATAAAATTTATCCTTTTTTTTTTAAAGAATCCCATCTGAACTGTATATTTCTGAGCAAATAAAACAGTTATGGGAGTAATCCAACACTACTGATATCAATGCATCTTTATGTTGAATTTAGCAGGATTAAACACATAACTGCTGAGTTTTTTCTTTAGTTTCAAAGAGTTTTTCTATTCATGCTATTCTACTGGAGGCTGTAGTTACCTTGCTTGCTTTACAAATTGCTGTCATATGATTTAGTTAGGTGTAATAGGTTATGATGAGCATGATTCCAAAAGTAATAGATGTTGTCACAGATGATATAGATAAATCATTTTTTGCAAATAACTCATTTTTTTGTACCACCTGATTCTTTCCCCTTTTAGTCATATCATGAAACGAGCCTGTGCTTCACAAATGTCAGCAGTGAAATTGGCTTCTAACTACAAGAGCAATGAGTCTCATAAAACAGAACTATGTTCTCAGCTGACGTTTTGGAGTAACAGGTGTGTTTCTAAAGCAGACAGCATGGGCATAATGCAAGTAAACTCTTCACCCTTCTGAACAGTAGAAAATTTCTGTTTCTATGCACACCTAATAAATTAAAGGCTATATTGGAGACTAACACAAATACTGTTTGTCTAGTGCAGGCCTTTTGACACAATCTCTTACTGAACAGTTTCACCAGCAGCTTCAAAAAAAGCAGGACAGGGCTTCAGATTGGAGCCATTTGAATTTCTGCTTTTCAGAAGTGGCAGGTGTGCTGGTAAGTCTGGTTGGCTACAGCCTGGCATTAAATGGGCTAATTTTCAGAAGCAGAGTGCTTAGTAATTTCTGAAAATTATACTCCTTAAGCAGAAACCAAAAGTTAGATCCTGAAATACTGACACATCCATTTCTGAAAGCTGGCCTAAGTAAAAAAGGAGCTGATAAGTCACTGTCTCAATCAATGGAAATACTTCTACTTATTATTAATGGGTGCTGCATCAGACTCAACATGCCTACAGCAAGTGATTTCTGACATCAAGAACAATAGACTTCATTTCATAAAAGGAACAGGGAATATTTGTGTTTAGAAGAATAGGTGATGCAAGTATATAAAGGTCCAAACTATTTTCTAGTCTCTCTGACCTTTCCTCCTAATTTTTATTATGCAATTTTCAAGGCTATTAGGTGTGACCCAGTTTGCTTTCCCTTCCTTTGCAACCACCTTCCAATCACAAAAATAAGCTGAAGTGGATAACAGCTCTGGCCTTTTGCTCCCAGCACTCTATTTCTACTACAGTGTGTTGTTTTAATGGAATGACTTAGGTGGTCTCGGTTCAGATCCCAGTTGACTGTAGACCGTATTATAAAACCACTGTGTACAGATTCAGTGGAATTGGCAGCCTTTGCTTGAAATAAATCCAGGGCCAAACAAGCATAAAGAATGAATTATTTCTTGCTTCTAGAGAGGGTCTCTTTAGGTCAGGGTTGAAAGCACTGGCAGGCCAGTAAAAGGAAAGCTTCCACTCCAGCTGCCTGCATTGAAATTAGACTGTCGATAAATAGAGGACTACAGTTTTCAGGACTGCCAACTCCTTAACCTTCATTAGCACAAATATTTGCTCAGGGGTTTATGAATGTTGTATGTTCGATGTCTACTGTTGTATTTCATTCCTAGAATGATACTCTTCAGAACAAAATATTAGGGAGTTGTCTTTTTCTTTAACGGATGTGCAGCAGCATGAGCAAGGTGTACAAGATTCTGCAATTTTCAAAGATAGGTCTCTGTAAATTTCTCAAAGCATTTCCTTTTGTCTATATAACCTCTTGGGTTATATGGTAAAGAGGTAGCATGAATTTTTCCTTTATAAAATAAGCAGGAGGCCCACAGAGACTCATAACCTGACTTCAAAAAACTGCTTTCTTAAGCCACTCCTTATGGCAAACAAGGAATCCCTGGAGAGCTGGGTTAGTCTGTGGTCTTGGCAGGGTTTTCTTCTGGCCCACCAGGTCTGGTGCAAGCACAGGTAGTCCTAGGCATAAATAACTCTGATTTTAATGAAAAAGATTTATGTGGTCATAAAGGAAAAGTTTCCCAGTGAGCCAGTTCTGTACATGGCTAAATACATAGGCACATACGCACAGAGAAATAGTGTCTTTTTTTTTTAATATATTCTTCCACCACATAAACAATAGAGATGACTTTGGATAAAGCTCTTACCACAGCATATGTTCACTTGCTGGAAGTCTCTTATCAGATGCACATAGATTTGACCTAGTATTTGGAACAGATTAAAGAAAAAAATTGGAAATTAATATCCCACAAATAAGACATAGAAAAGAGCCCCTCTCCCCCAAAACAGCATTTTGGATTTGGATAATAGCTCTTCATACATCCTGATCGTGAATCCAGTGCAGCATCAGGGGTAGGGAACTGTGGATCTAATACTTAAGTTAGGATGATCAGTTGCAAATATCTTTTCTTTTCACACCTGGGGATCTCTTCTAACTCTGACTTTCATCACCCTACAAGCAGAGCTTAACCATAGGCAAGGGGCACTGGAGCTCTCCCCCGATGACAGCTGCTTTGGCAGATTTCCAGGCGTCTGAGGGCCATGCCCTAGCTCGCAGAAACGGGAGCTGGCTGGAGTCAGATGTCAAAACTCTCTCCATCCTTCTTCTAAGCAAAATATAGGGAGGATTTAAAAGAGCATCAACAGTGAAAACTTAGTTATATTGAAATTTCAACAAATTTTGACAGTATCTTAAAGCCAAGGATTTACCCAAACTATGGAGGACTTCACAGTGTGTTGCAGATGTCTTGTTAGAACAGTAAGGCAGTCATAGCTGGGATCATGTAATGCCATAAGAAAGGTAGGAATTGTCAGAAGAGAGTATTTTTTCAGACTGACTTGATAGACGTGGAAAACCTGGCAAGCTTTGAGCATGTAAAATCGTCAAGTCTGGAATAGAAACAAGAATGTTCAAAAGTAAATATGAATTGAGCACAATTGTTCCATGTGTGACTAGATGCACTGAGGGAAACACTGGCTGTAGTGAGCAGGGGAAGAAAGGGTGATAAGGTCATTATCTCCAGACGGAGAAAAGACAGAGAGGGTGGTAACTGTTCTTCGGGTGATACTGTTTCACTATCTCCTCCATGCAGAGTACTTCGTTTATTTTGTTACTTAAATTTTTTTATAAAAGCATATTGCTAAGGTGGCAAAAGTACAAGCGACAAATACCACCAGCATGAACTCAGCAGTAATTGAATAATAAATGGCTGGCAATTTTATTATAAAAATCATCAGAATTCATTTTCAAATGTTTAAAAAAGCCATTTCATCAAGCGTAACATAGTTCGTAATTGCTGTGCTGAGAAATAAGCACCTTTAACAAAGCAAAATACGGCAATGCAAGACCCAATATAACTTTGAAGCTTTGATCAAATGATCTTTAAAGGCACCTTCCAACCTAAATTATTCAATAATTTTATGACAGCAAGCATTACTATAATTGGTGTTCTGATGATATGATGATAAGTATGTAGGTAGGGAGGCGTTTAAAATGGCTGGGCTAGAAGAGTGTTCTCTGGATCTATGTTACAATTGTAACCCTAGGAGTACCTCAAAATGAAGGTATATAACCAAGTCAAAATAATGTGCTGTGCTTCTCTGTCCATATTTGTCTCTCTTTTGAGAAGTCCAGCACTGAGCTGGGGGGAGGCAAAAAAATGTCAAAACTTTTTTAAAATGGTTTGGAGACACCTAGCTTATGTAAGTGCTTCTAAAATTGCCCCTGAATGAACATGGAAAAAAATCATCTCTGGCTGCATGACACTGAAACTGTTCCCCAATGACCTTGAAGCTCAAATCTCTTGCTCAGGAATTAGGGTAAATTTGTTTACAAACTCTTACAGTGGAGTCACCACATACAATGATCAGTTCTTAGTTCAGGAGGGGATATAAGGAGAGAAGGTAAGATTTCTGAGTATGCATTCCCGTTCTTCTTTACATTCCCAGACTAGAGTACTATGTGAAGTTCTTTTCCACTCCATTTCAATATTTTTATTTTATTTACATAGCAAATTCTAAAAGAGCATACAAATTATTTAGAAACTCTCCACATACGGCTTTTCTTTTTGAAGACTGCACCGCCTGTGCCTTAGATACTGCATCCCAGAGCACCATTTGTATCTCACTTAAATCCAGAGGCAGTGAGCCATCCATAACCCTTTTCCAGCCTTTCCAGTCTTAGCTGAAAGATTGAGATGTCACAAGCATGTCATACTGTAACAAAGGCTTATTAGGAAAGAAGACAATACATTGTATATCTTACATAAGAATGCATAGAGATAGACATATATTCAGTCTATACTGCAGCTTTATGCACAGTGTTTTTTTCACTTGATCAGTATTACATGAAATGTGTACATTTCAGGTCCACCTTCAGAAGTCTTTTTTTAAAGATCTGCAACCAAAACAACTTATTTTATTATTTGAATATCTGTTTCAGTAAGACTTGCACATGCCAGTAAAGCACAGCACAAGTTCCATGAGCTCTGCATGGCAATAAAATCTCTTAGTTTTTGCAGATTCACAGAATAGTTGAGGTTGGAAGGCAGCTCTGGAGATCATCTAGTCCAACCTCTTTGCTCGAAGTGGGATCAGCTAGAGTAGGTTGTTCAGGGCTGTGTCCAGTCAGGTTCTGAATATCTGCAAGGATGAAGACTCCACATCCTATCTGGGCAACCTGTGCCAGTGTTCAGTCATCCCCACAGTAAAAATGGCATTTCTTATGTTTCAGTGGAATTTCCTGTATTTCAGTTTGTGCCCATTGCCTCTTGTCTTGTCACTGGGCACCACTGAGAAGAGTCTGGCTCCGTCTTATTTACTTCCCCCCATCAGGTGTTTATGCACATTGATAAGATCCCCCTGAGCCTTCTGTTCCTGAGGCTAAATGATCCCAGCTGTCTCAGCTTCTTCTCATGTGTCAAATGCTCCAACCCCTTAATCATATTCCTAGCTCCTCCCTGAACTCACTCGGGTTTGTCCATGTTGAGCACTAGGTGCATAAACAAAGAATAAACAGCCTTCAAATTTACAAGATTTTTGCTCCAAAATACTATCTCCAGGCTAAAAGAATCACTGCCATGTCCTGAGAGCAATTCACATGAGCTTGGAGGGGCCAGTGTTTGGAAGGACTTGTCTCACACCCCTGGAAATGGTACCTAATAATTAGCAGAAGGGCCATTTGGACTTTCAGATCTGGAACTGGCTGCTTACAAAATTATAACGTGCTTTGTGCATACTAACATTTTGTGAACAACTGTAATATTCCAGTATTTCAAGTTAAGCCTGCAAAATGGGATTGTTTCCTTGGCCTTTTTTCTCTAAACTTTAATTTTGTTGCTGAAAACCATTGTTTTTCATTTCTGGTGGGCAGACTTTTTAAAATAGTTAAAAGAAAAACTTACATTATTTTTGACCAAAATATGCTGTTATTCTTTGAAAAAAGTTTAGACTGATGTTTTTGATGATCTTTACTAAACTCATTGGCAAGGATTCTTTCCCTGGTTATAGGTGGTGGGTACTGAAAGGAAGTTGATCTCGGTTGGATTCAGCGGCCCAGCTGTAATCCAGTAGTAGTAATGATTAGTAGAAGTACTTTATCAGGCATCAAGTGCTGCAGTAGCACAAAAGAGGAGGCTTGGTCTCTCCAGTAGTTACAGCTCAGAGCCTTCATTCATAAAGAACAGGCTATTCGATTAAATCCTATTTTTCTGTTCACGTGTACATGCTCTGTTAGAAGTCATATCTTCATGATTTATATTACTATGATGACTAGCAGTGGTGGGTCTGTTCCGGCATCTGTTGCTAGGCCCATTCATTCAGGCAGAGAGCCAGTACAGATCTGAAGCAAAGATCTTTCCACCTAAATAGGCAAAAGGGACCAAAGGGGGAAACAGAGGCATGGGAGTTTAAGTGAATTTCCTTCAGGCATTGCAAGAGATCAGGCTTCCCAAGTTGTATTCCTGTACTCAGTCCAGTAGAGCAGCCTTTGAGGGCACAACTTTATCTGAATACTTCTTCATCTGTAGCTTTTTTTGTTGGCAGCTGTTCACAGTTTCTTTATATTTAAAATGGTTTTCTGATTAAAAGCACAGATCACGCAAGTAATAACTTTTCCATGAATGGGCAAATGCATTTCTGAAAATCAAAGCTTAGGTGTGAATTCTTACTCACAAACACTCAAAATATTTCCTTTCATAAGTTGTATAATTCCAGCTTAAAGTTTGCTGTTTCAATGAATGCTTTTGCCAGCAAATTATCTGTGTGAAATTCATTGAAGGCATGCCTAAAAAGGGAATGCAACATTCAAGGGCATTTACTTTAAAATTCAGACATGCATTGGGCATTAAAAAAAAAGTATCTATTACATTCTAACTCAGGTCTCTGATCATATGGAATTTTATTTCTCAGATCCAACATCTGTATAAACCATACTGGTGATGATTTGTGGTAAGTACTGCACCATGTAATAGTAGGGTTTAGCCCTGAAAAATACCATCAAATTATGTAACTATCTCATCTTCTAAACCACAGAGCAGATACATGGTAAATACTCAGGGATCCAGTTGAAAGTAATTGTCAGGTGAGCGGCAAGGACATGTAATTATTGTGAAGCTCTACCTATGATATTTACTGGTGTAGTTACCACGTAAGCCAAATATACTTCAGGACTCTACTCATTCTCTCGGTGTAAATTATTACCATTAGTTTTTGTCATGGTTTTTCTCCCAGAATTCTTCTATTTGTTGAGTTTTCAGCTCATGTTTCCCATTGCATCCTTATTGCAGCCACCCAAAGGAAGGGCTCAGCCCACTTCTCGCACAGGAAGGTCCTGAGGGAAGGGTCAAAAACCTTTCTTGCCATCTGTCTTCCCCGTCCTCCACTTCCTTCAGCATGCAGGTAGTTTTCATCACTTTGTTTTCTCTAGTATCATATGCTTCTGGACTGCAGTCCCTGTGGACGGCACAGCCAGTTGAACCAGCAAACCTGACAACCTCAGTACTACACTTCCAGCTTTCATTATTAAATTTGCACATGGCAGCTGAGGAAGAGAGCCTACTTGTTATAACAAAGTACGGTGGCTAAAAGCTGAAGAAAGATTCTACGTACCAAAAATGAAAGGCAACAGCTTGAAGCGATAACGGATACCTGTATTTCTCGGTACTTGCATAGACTGACGTGTACATATAAAGGCAGGGCACAACCATAACATAGATGGTCACCAGTGATGCTGGTGGCAGGGAAGGCAGAGAATAGTAGGATGAAAGTACTTTAAAGTTCGGGAGGAAACATGGATAGGTTCTATAGATGTAGTTGTTGCAGTTTCTGAGTGAAATAGATTTGTGAGCCTTTCTGCTGTATTTTGTAATTTGTACGTCTAGGTGCTAAGTCTTTTGCTAATCAGCTTTTTGTTCCACTATGCCGGTATATTACAACTGAAAATTTTTCATTTTCATCAGAAGTAGTCTTGACATCTTTGTTCCCTTTACTATGTTTTAGACCATCTGAGAACCCGCATATTTCGTCAGTGTTATATGTTGCACAGGACAAGAATATCATAGTTTAGCTGAAGCTGAACACAGTAATCTAGATGCTGGATAGTATTTTTTTAAAAAAGCTATATTCCTTTGAAACAAATAATGTTTTCTTTGGTTGTTGTGTGCTAGACTCTTGTCTTTGACAGACACATGTGCACAGATCCACATGCACTCTTTTCCTAGTCTCTTAGTCATACGACTGTTCAGTAATGTTTTGTCCCATTTTTTTCATGATGTCCAAGTCTTTTTTATATTTGCATTATTAGAAAAGTATTAGAAGACATGGACCTGTTGGAGTGGGTCCAGAGGAGGGGCACAAAAATAATCCGAGGGCTGGAGCACCTCTCCTGTGAGGACAGGCTGAGGGTTGGGGTTGTTCAGCCTGGAGAAGAGAAGGCTTCCGGATGACCTTGTAGCAGCCTTTCGGTACTTACAGGGGCCTTATAATAAAGATGGGGACAGACTTTTTAGCAGGGGCTCTTGTGATAGGGCACGGGGTAATGGTTTTAAACTAAAGAGGGTAAATTCAGGCTAGCTATAAGGAAGAAATTTTTTACAGTGAGGGTGGTGAAACACTGGAACAGGTTGCCCAGAGAGGTGGTAGATGCCCCATCCCTGGAAGTGTTCAAGGTCAGGTTGGACAGGGCTCTGAGCAACCTGATTGAGTTGAAGATGTCCCTGCTCGTTGCAAGGGGGTTGGGCTAGATGACCTTTAAAGGTCCCTTCCAACCCAAACTACTGTATGATTCTGTGAAGAATTGGTCATTCGCGCTTTTTGCCACAGACCATATGAGTCTAACCAGGAGACAGACCACCTTCCTTCTCGCTCATGACAGCAAATAGAAGTGGCTTGCTTTCTTTTAGTCAAAATGGCTATACTGTTTCTATTTTGTCTCTCATCTGTCCATGGAGTGAGAACCAGAGAGGTCTATGATGCTGAAGCAGTTTTTGTGTGCAAGACATAAAATTGATGTGATAGCTGATGTTGTCCAGCATAGTGAATGTATTTAATCATCTTCCAAAAAAACATTCATCTGACATTATGTTGTAAAAGCTGTAGTTCACCAACAAACTCTTTAAGAGGCTGAGGTAATTGAGGGATAGTCACATTGTCCCTGTGCATTTAATGTCACATGTCCAAGAGAGATTCTGACTTCCAGGGGAGTTTATTTCTCTCCTTTAACCATACAGGGAGAATACGGAGCCTGGATTCCTACTTTAGAGAGAAACTATTTGAGATGGATTATAAAAAACCAGACTTCCCACTTTCACATCCCTTAGTTTCTTCAGAGTTACTACTGTACTTTAAGCAGTCTCAAATGTGGGTTTACTGTTTGTTCATGTAAGATGCAGTTGGTTTAGAGATTTCTGGGAAGCAGTATTTTTGCTGTGAAAAGTAGCATTTAAAATCGCTGACTTAACTGGCCTTTCTATGAGAACAATGCTATGAGAACAATGCTATTTCATTTTCTTCAAACTTCTTTATTATCTTTGAAAAGCTTTTGAAGATATTGAAAACTGGCATAATTGTCAAGTAGCAATCTCAGTAATGCTAGAAGACTCTGGCTAAATTACATAAGTTTCCTATTTTGGGTTTTCTTTTTGACACTCTTCCTACAACGCTGATTCTTCATGTCACTGCATGGCATAGGAATGCACATTAATTTATCCTTACTCCTAGAAAATGAAGTTTAGCACTTGAGGCCTTTGACCTTGTTTGAGAAGGTGAGAAATTACTTAACTTCTTCAGTTTTAAACTCTGAAAATTTGTTATAGGACCAAAAAAGTTGTCAATATTAAGCTAAATGTAATACTTTCTACTGATAACAGATCTGTCCACTTGTTTCTCTTGAAAAGCTACCTATGCAGAGGTCATCATTAAAAAATAAGCTTTCACAATTTGTGCTAAATAAGCCATGCCAGGTTACTACAATCCTTGTCACATAGTTGTCAATGACAGCAACAATGGTAATTTATACAGCGTGACAATAAATTAATCCATTGTACCATTCACGTAGAAGCAGCAGCTGCAGTAGTCATTCAGCAAGTAGATAGCATGTTTAGTTTGCATCATCTTAGAAGAACGAACGTGTATAATTTTCTGTCCAAACAGGCAGTTTCATTTCGAAGTCCTTTCATACACTTTCCTCAGGGACTTCTAGGATGGCTTGTGATCAATGACCACAAAATCATTTTCCAAACTGTTTCGTTTTTATTTTGACATTAACAGCTTGGGACCCCTAGTGCAACCAAGTCAATGACAGTTTTCTTTGCTGTTCAAATGGAGACCCCTTCCTAGCTACTCCTTTAATAAGAAAATAAGGTGGTGGTTCTGTGCTGAGTAAGAAGATTGCCCGTGGTTATTGCGTTGTACTATAGCTTTTGGATCTGAAAGCTCTTACAACATCATAAATTCCATGTAAAGAGCAATGACTCTTCTAAGTTATCAGTCTTCAATTACTCAACGCTTCATTAAAAAAACCTGTGTTGTAGGACTGTAAGTGCAAATGTCATCTTAGGAAAACACATTATTGCAAAGCCTCTTACAAAGTACTATTTATTTATAAGATTATGTGGTTTTACCTAACATTAGTCCGATTCCTTATTATTTCTTAAGCCATTGACATTAATAAAACTTGCATGCAAGACAGAAGAGCTGGAAGGCAAGAGTCAGGGTCAAAAGTAACGTAGCAACCCTCTCAGTACTTATGAAATCTGGCAATTACCATCGTGGAGAAAAAAAGTAGAATGGCTGCCAATAGGGTTTCACAACAGCAGGTGGAAGGAAAATCCTTTTGCTCATGCCGTGAAGTTGAAGACAGAAACTCAGTGGCATCAGTGTGGAGCAGTAATGTTATAAATAATGTAAAATGGTTTCCTAGTGCTGGGAAGCTCACTGTTGTTAGACTGGGGTAGTACAAATCCTAATTAGCAGATGTGCCAGACCTATAAATTTGGGTGTCCGAGTTGTGAAGGCGAGGTCATAAAAGCAGCTTCACAGAAGAATTGTGGGCACAGGGAAAGGAGAAAGGCTTCCTGTAGTGTGTCTGAGGGCCTTAGAGGGTGCTGTCCCAGTTTTGCTTTCTGGCACCCACCACTGGGCCTATCTTCTTCATTCCTTTTGGCAGAACAAGTTCTACACAAAAAGGGAGGGTAGCGCTTCCAATCTGGTAAACACGCACATCCTAAAGTAGCATTGTGTTCTCTTCCTTGACTGGCCAAGTGAGGTAGCTGGAGTTTGTTGTGCATATGTTGGGTTTAATTCAGATTATGGTACCCTGTAATTTTTAAGGATGTGGATTACCATCAAACTAGATTTTTAAATTTGAAGTCAGGCCTAAGTGCATGTTCCTTATCTCCTTTATTGTTTCAATGAGTGTAGAAAAAAGTGCATCAGTGATACCCAAAACCAACATAGAACATCTATTAAAATGGCATACAACCCACACCATGTCGCAACTTTCCAGGTCCACAAGTTATTCTAAATTATGGTAATAACACAGCTAATTATAGCTTCTTTTTTGGGGGGGAGTAAAATAAGAAACATATTGTTAAACACACAAAGAACTTAACTTCATAAGCACTCAAGAATGCTAAACTCATCCAGTATAGTACCTGGAGAGTGGAACTCCTGTTTGTATCAGAGATTGTTTGCCCAGTACTTTGCTTCTGAACATATAGAGTTTCCAGTGTTACGCTTTGCTGGATATTGATAATGATAGTCCTTGTGCCAATGGGAGAGAGGAATGCTCATAATGTTTCTCTGGTCTGATGTCACCCCACAAGCAGCCTGGTTATACAGAACTGTGGTGAGAAAGATTGTAGTAGATGAAATTAAGACTTCCCACAAAACTCTATTAGAGATGCTGAAAAACTTACATATTCTCAAGCCAAGAACTTCAGTGGCATGCAAGCAATTGTCATATAATGTCATTGAGGAACATGGAATAGAACTGAATGGCACACCTTTTTCTGGTAAACCTGAAGGCTGTGTTCATTGACTCCCTGTCTCCTTTCCATTCATTTCTCCATTATCCCACTTTTTCCATGTTATTTTTTTCTCTTATTCTAGGTCCAACAAATTTAACTTACTGGTCTATTCAGCACACTGCCTTCTCTATTCCATATCCACACTAGATCACTTCCAGGACTTCACCAAAACCAACTTTGTTTTCCTTCCCTTTATGGCACTTCCCTTTCCTGCTCCAGCATGAGACTGTGACCCGAGACCTTCTCTCCTGATGGCTTATATGCTGTGTACCAGTATTATTCCTCATGTCCTTTACAGGCCTCTGTCCAAGTCCTCTGACTCAGTGGCAATGACTGACTGACCCTTCATTCCTGTCTTGCCTCCATCTCCCTATTTTGCCTCTTCCCCAGGACCCATCTCTCATCTGCTTTCTCCATCTGAGCAGTGCCCATGCACTTACAGCTTTCATTTTTGTCTCAGCCAAGGATCTTGCAAATTCCTCAGCAAAGATGTGTCACGAAAAGTCTACCCTGTAACCTACATGGTGATAAAAGTGCAGCTGTAAGACATACTTGCTACCTTTTGTTGTGCAGATTGTGGCCAGAAATATGTCACTAAAACTTTTCAGTGCTATCTTTGAGAACATTTAAAAAATACTTTGACTTAAGCATAGGGGAAACGCACCCATTTGAGTGGAAATGGTGGTGATGTAGAGGTGGATGCATTCTTGCAGAGGCCATGAAAACAACTGAAGTTTTAATTGGGATATGGCATGATGTGGTTTGCTTTTTTTGTGATAATCTGCCTTTTGCCACAGTGGAAGATTTATTAATTCTAAATAGCCACAAAGGCACGCTTCTGGGTTCATCTTCAGGTTTCCATTCTGCAATCATCCCTAAAATGGAAAGATCATTCTCTTTTGAGAAGCACTATTAGTATTCAGAATATGTTAACATAGGGGAGTTTAAATTTGGACATCATTCCTTCTGCTTTTCCATTGAAAATGGTACAATTTTAAATGATCAAGTGGAGGAAATTCCATCTGAGGATTCAGGGGACAGAAAAAGAGAATTATTAGCTGATGCCTGATTATTGTAAGAAATTTAATTTTTTTTTTTAATTACTGATGGAAGAGAATAATATTTTAAGCAGTGGCATATCTTTTTAAAATGTCTCATCTCAGAAACTTTTTTCTCTCTTCAGAATAAAAATTAAAGATGATTTTCTCAAAGATCTGTGCAAGTATGTGTTCACATTGAAGTGATCCTTACATATTGTATGCATTCTGAGGTAACCTATAAGCAATTAAAATTCCTAAGTGTCCTTCCAGTCACAGAGTCCGACAGTTAAAAAACTGTTGCTTAACAAAATACATGTACACTTTTGATACTTACTCCATAAATTAAGCATATAAACTTCCAATGGCCTTTAAAGTACCTCAGAGGAGTTCAAGAGACTCTCATGAATTCATCAAAACCGTTGGTTTGTTTTGTTGACAACCATGCAGGAGTGTTGATCTGAGGGACCGGTAAACTGGGAATTGCCGTTCAGCTTTCAGCCTCTTGAGTCCAGCTAGGAAATGGCAAAAGTAGACATTTTCTTTCCAAGTCTCAGTCAAACCAGAAGATAAGGGAATCATAACACTTCCTTCCAATAATTTGTCTTTAATTCCTTCAGCTTCAGAGATAAAGGATAATGTTTGGATACTGAGAAACAAATCTCACTAATTTTTGTTTTCTGGGGAATTTGGTGAATAGCCCCTCAGATAAGCTGAGTTAGCCCATTAGCTGCCCTATTAAATCCTTTCAACAGAGCTTTCTAAACAATTCTTAAATGTGTTGAAATCTAGACACAACGTGGAAGCTTTTTTTTACCATGAATCAGAATCCAGTCAGTGTTAGCATTTAAACTGAATTGAATAGTGGAGTACTTTGAAACATTACAGAGGCTCTAAAACAGAAAGGAAAATAATTGATTCCCACCATCTCCATATGTTGTTCATCTTTACTGGCTAGCAATTCCTTTAGGATTTCCACAGTAACAAGTGGAGAGCTGAAGGAGCTATCCAAAATGAGCAAGCGTTATCTTTCACTTTAGAGGTGGAGAGACAGAAGTGGTGAGAAATCAAAGGACAACAACACAAGACAATAACACATTCAGGAAAAGAAATCAAACATCTTGAATTCCCTTTCCTAACTAGCTCAGACTTTCCATTGTAAATGGGACTGTATGGTCAAGTTATTATCTCTTACTCATAGACCATTTTCATTTGCATCATCTTAATAAATTCATTTTACTGCTTTAAACCTGATGAAAGTTTTCTGCTATGTCTTTGCTGTCATTAACCCTAACAGCCCTTTGGGCTAACTCTGTGGGACATACATGTCTGAGCTTACCAACTCCTATTCTCATCTCCAACTCACATGCTCCAGCTACCCTTAAAATTTGTCACACCTTTCTTTCTTTCCTCCACACTTTTCTCTTACTTATGTTCCTTTTACTACCCAGAGGCAGGGAGAAAGAAGCAGGAGATTTTCCCATCATCATCTTCAGCCTCTGATCCTACTATAGGTATGTCGGGAAAGGCCCAAAAGATATAAACAAACCATCGCACAACACGTTGACCTTCGCTTTGTGTAGGAAACACCAAGCAGCACATTCAGAGCTCCCATTTGCAGGTTGTGCATTAGAATCAGGACAAAAGTGTAATGTTTCAGAAGGGCTCCCTAATTATATGTTGCATGACTCTTAAAAGTTCCTGCAGTCAAAGTTTGCTTTGGTAAAGGTTCCATTATATATGAACTGACTTTGCGTAGTGAGTGTATCTACCATTTTACTTTGGCCTTTGAGGTTTTAAACTTAACAATGTTTTACAACTATTTGGTAACACGTCTAGTGTTGAAATCCTGTTTCCCCTGTTCGTACAGAATCAGAATAGCTTCCTGTTATTATACTACTTAAAAAGCCAAACTTTCCCACCACAGACTACTTTAACCTGCTGGCTTGAAATTTATGTTGATTCTGTCACTAATCTAGTTGCTTTTGATATGAGTCTTTTCGGTGAATGTGCAGGGTTCTTTAAATTTAATTGCAGCAGATGTTTCTCTGGGTTTTCTCTCTCCCATTTCACTCTGGATTTTAGTTGTTTTTCCTTGGAAAGGTACATGAAAGGGAAATCCTTGTATAGTCAAATGTTTGTTTTACTATCTAAAGCTTGCAAAGGGCCCTTAGCCTGGGCTGATTTCTTCTTGAAGAGCTGTAATTATTCATGGAAAGAGAAAAAAAAAGCCTTTGTCACTAATAGGCTTCTTGGTGCTTCTTGTAACAGTCTTTATTATTCCTTTCTACATAATTTTCTATTGATGAGGTGAAAAAAAGGCTTCCTCTGCTGTTGAGAGAGAAAAGGTAATTGTTCTTTTTTCACATTTACCAATGCTTGTTGCGTTCCTTATGTGTTTAAAAGACAAGGATGCAGAAAATGATGTTATTGATGGCATCACCATGGCAACAGTTCTTTGGAATAACACATTCTGGCATTGTTATTCTGCACACACAAAAAAAGGGGGACTTTCTTTTAAGCACAAACAGATTGTGCCCCTTTTAAATGCACCCATGAACTTTGCTTTTCTGAAGATTTACAGACTGGTTTGGGGCAGAAAGGATTCTGACATCATTTACCTCTCTGTGTACATCACATTATGGTGTTAAAAAAAAAAAAAAAAACACGTTGAAAAAGCCAATGGTTTAAAAAGACACAGTATAGGAAGGATACATAAACATATCTTTGATCAGAAAGACAAAAAAACTTGAAAGAATTTTGAAATTTATAAGCTGTAGCACCAGACCTGCTAAATAATCAATCAAGAAACAGGGAAGAATGGAGGAGCCAAACATTCTGAGCTTATTAAAGTAGTTAGTTAGTTATGACAATACTCCTCCAGATAGCATAGCTTTTACCCCAGCGACTACACACATCTTAAAACATTTTGATAGGAAATGGAATTGCCCGTTCACAAGGCAGTTTGCAAACATGTATTTTACCTTTCATATTCAATCTTCCATTGTCCACAGGTATTGACAGTCTTGGTAGAATAACATTTTAGAAGGGATAGCATTTTCTAAGGCATAGTATCATTTTATTCTTTCCTGACTCCACTGCAGTTCTGAGTTGGATTACTTTATTTCTGAAATAAATATGAAATATATATGTGTTTTTATAAAAAAAAAAAAAAAGAGAAGGGAATGTATTGAAATTGGGAACAAGTTTGAAATCCATTCTGCACCCTGTAGTACTGTTTCTGGCACCCTAGTGTACACCTTCCAGTTTGACTTCCCAAAGGGACAAACCATTTCCCGCACACCATGGTGCATGGAAGTGGGCTGTACAAACCTTGACGTTGGAACACAAGAAAGCTTTGCACCTAAAAAGAACTTGTGCTGTGTGCAAACATACTACTTAAGTATACCCACAGTCTCATGTTTGAGAGAAACTGTAGTTGACTCAGTGGCTCCAACTATACTGTTAAAATTTTGGTTCCAGGTTGTGTATGGTTGTTCTGAAAGTTGCTACAGCTGGTGGAAATCAGCCATTTGGTTGTTGGATGATAACTTAGATGATTAAATTTTTCTACTGTCAAAATATTGATGGAAATGTCAAGCTCTGGGGACTGTAGCACAGCTACATATGGATGTTGCTTCACATTCAGCTTTCTGGAGCTGAAGCCACCTCCAAAAAATGAACAGGAGGGTAGAAACTCTGTTGCTTTACGCCTTATCTTTGAGAAACATGACCACCTTTGTGCTGCATAGTCCTTTCTGCACAGGGGCAAGTCTATGAATTCTGTAACATCATAGTCAGTGTTTTGTTTCATAAGGAAGAAAGTAACAGAGTGAGCTTTGAATCTTGGTCATGTTTAACTCGACAGAAATGATAAGCCTGATGTATGATCATAATTTCATCTGTGCTCCATATTTACCTGTAGAGCAGTGGACAGTCTGCATTTCTTGCAGGATGTATTTTTGGGTTTAGATAGGTTCTATATGCATTAGTACATATAGCATTATGTATAATTATGAATATCCTTTATATGTATATAAATTAGTACGTATATAATTATACCTATATCTATAATAATAT
>NW_009597309.1:0-10599 GCF_000690535.1 Cariama cristata
CCGGAAAAAAAAGAGTTCTCTGTTTTTCTTATTAGTTGGCAGTAGTGGTCAAACGTTATTTTGAGATGTTTGTTTGTTGTTTTGTTTGTTTTTTCCTTCAAACGGTAACTGCAGAAATTAATCTTCCACTCAAAACATTAAAGGTTTTTTATGACAGTAATTCTGAAATACCGTTTTAAATTAAACTAATAGAAAGACTAATGAGTTTCAGCAGAAATACTTGGTTAAATAATTTCCCTTCTCTTGATTTTAAAACGAAGTAAAAAACCTGTCTGGCTGTACATTATTAAATAATACAGAAAACATTTTATGCTTACTTGGTCAAGGGTGTTACTTTTGGTTTTCCTTTTTCTTCTAATGAATCTATACTAATTATTACAAAAGAAGTAAATGAAGCGGCGAGGGTGGCAAAAGCAAACCGTTCCTGGGTACCTCTGTCCTTACGCCATGGTCCCTTCTGCTCCCGGCCTGTGCAGCTCCAGCGCAAGGGGGCTCCGGTCATCGTTAGCAGTTCTGGGGACACCGGGTAATTACAGTAATTACGAAATTAAAAGAACTACTGGTCTAACAAGGTACAGATTCAGTGGGCCCAGTTTTTAAATTGTTGTTGTGAATTAGCACTGACTACCAGAGGAATTTGATCCTCAGCTTATGAGGACGCGGTGCAGAATCCTTAACATTTTGATAGTGGAAATGATACGCAGACATGCTAAAAAAGTGCATCTGTTTTTAAAGATAGGAGAGTCTCTGCCTGTTAGGTTTGCAGCATGTGGACATATTTAGATAGGTGCACTGTAACCTGGGAGTTACATTTGTTTACAGTTAGGTGTTAAATCTTTCCTTATCCTTGCAGTCAGGAGGTACTTCTGAAACTTCAGGTATGGATTATCTGAAACTTCTTCATGATTTTTTTTGCTTTGCCTCATTTTTCAAAAAGTTGTTAGTGTTGTAGATTGTGCTGAGAGGGTTTTTTGATCCCGTGTGAGTTTTAAGAAGTTACTACTGTCATCTGTAAATACATTTAAGGTTACTGTGGTTTTCAGCTATGCGAGGGCAGCAGTGATACGGCACGAAGTCAGGGGGTCATTACTTTTGTTGATAGAACAATCCACATTTGTAATGTTTTTTAGGCTATTGTGTTGACATTATTTTCCAATGGCTTTTGGGCATGGCAGTTCTATACGTCCTGGCTGGGGTGGCATGTTAATATCCGTCGCTGCTATGGATAAGGATAAAATTGAGCAGTACTTGTCCCAAAGCAGAAACGTAGAGGACTTTTAATTGTGTATCTAAGCCCAATTGTGTGGCAGCAGTGCAGAACGCTTCTTTACAAAGGCAGATTTTTAGATTCTCAAGTGACTAGATTGCCTCATATGTGAGATCTGTTTACAAACCTTCTTGTTACTATGAAGACAAAACAGAGAGCCATATGCATTCATGTGGTCCTTGCTGAATAATGGTACATGTGTCTGCTTGAGTGTTTGGCAGTGTATCGTGTTTAGTTTATGTGGTGGCACCCTGCAAGGCCATTCTTTTTGGACTTTTAACTATTTCTAACAGCACCGGCTGGACTCAGTTATATGAGTAAACTTACGACACTGGTCCACATGTTTGTAACTAAGCTGGAAAATTTTAAAGCAGGACATTTGTTGTTCAGCATTTTGCCAAACTTATTTGTTTATTCATTTATTTAGGTGCTTGTTTTTAAAAGAATTAAGGTGAATTGGATTTAAACAAAAGTGGAAGTAATGAGTACCATTTTGCGTGTTCCTCTCCTCCTTGTTTTCGAGTCTTCAGCAGGGACAGTTACTGCTTTTGGAACTTAACCGTATTGGGTGAGGTAGTGGGAATATAGGAGCTGTGTGGCTGGCAGAGGTGGTTTACTTAGCGAAATGCTGCAGTACTTACCCATCAAAGAGAAAAATGCTTGCTGTTTAAGAGTATTAGCGTAGAGTACACAAGTCACAGTTATGTGACTTGTAGTATGAAATATGGCACGCTGTCTTTCAAATTTGAATATGGTGGGGCTTTGTAATAAGCTGTGGTCGGTTATATCAATAGTTATCCCTCCAGCTCTGTAAGTAGAGCCCAGCAAGTACTACTTCCATGTAGTTCTCACTTGATTCTGTGTAAGAATTCCAGGTAAATTGCCAGAGCTGAGTAATAACTTTCTCTCTCTGTCTTAGGCCCTAACATAAATCAGAACCAGCAAAAGTTGGTTCTTCACGTCGATGCCTTCACACAGGGTACAGAGAGGAGAACATTTTATCCGTCTTTCCTCAGTCATTGAGAAGAGGTGAACCTGACAGTGCGTGGTTTTAAATTATTGGTCCTCCTGGCAGGACGAATACATAATTTTTATTAGATCTGCTGGATTAAAGTCTTCAGCAAGAGTTAATTGCTGATACTCTCGGGAACTCCACAGAAGTGTTGAGTGCAGAGGCTGCATACCTTTGTTATTTGAAAAAGGTCTGATAAGTTATGAGGAAACTGCTTTAAAAATTCTTTTATTTAAAGAGACAGGTTATTTTTTCTTAACACATTTCTTAAACAGCATCTCTGAAGTAGTATGTTACAGATTAAAGGAACTATTTTTGAAGTTATTCAGTTTTCTCCTGTAATTTAACTGGTTTTCTGTTTCCTTCAGTTGAAGGAACTATCTAGCAATTCTTGAAGAAGTGAAGAAACTGCAAGGGGAAGAGTAAACTAGATGGAAAATGGAAAATAGTATTTTTCACATGTTTCAATTGGTAATTTTGGATGCTACATTTAATTCAAGTAGCACAAGAATTACCACAGACGAATGAAAATTTCAAGCTGGCTCTGCCATTTTAATAGGAAATAGCAGCTTTGTACAGTTTTGTTTCTCTTTTGGGGGCTTAAACATTTTTTTGTAAGACTTTGCAGCAACTGTTCTATTTCAGCGGGAAATATTAAAAAGCAATTCATTGGGGCCACATTTTTCATTCTCAAGTGAAATTAGGACTTGTAAAAGTGCTGATCTGACAACCTGAGAGCAAAAATCTGTTTTAAGTAGAAGTATTAGAAGTTTTTCCATGATAACCAAGTAGCGAGCCCTTACTTGGACCTTAAGAAATCATCAGTGAATTTGAAGAACATATTAATCTTTGTAAACATCTGATTTTTTTTTTTTTTTCTGAAATAGCAGGTGGGAGGCACCACATACCTCTTATTTTAGCATTCTGAACATTTGTTCATAAATTAAACAATTCACTTTACCCTAACCATTCATTTATAGTAGGTTGCCCGCAGTAAGATCTATCTCCAGAAATCTCTCTCACAAAGCTATGTGTGTGTGGAAAAGGTGTGAGAGGGTATGGGGTAGGGGAAACAGTCTGATGGGGTGTTTCCAAATCCCCAATGTGAAATAATCCGAAGACGTACAAGTATCATGTGCAACTTTGCCTGTCAAATTAAGAGTCTCTTGCCTTTTCTTTTTTTCAATGATCTTGTGATGAATTTCTCACCATCATTACTTTGGTCTAAACATAGGAATTTTTTCGTGCTCTGAGGAAGTTTTGTGGATTCTGGGTGCTTATTTTCATTTGTCTTTCAGGCACATTCTGTACATCTGCAAAACGGTCGGTCACTGCTGTATGCCGGGGTAATAGCAGCAGAGCGTGGACCACAACTGTTTACGATCACAACGTTGCTTGTGTTTCTGTATTTCCTTGTTCTGCCCTGGGCATGTCTCTTTTACCATTTCTTGAAACGGAATATTGCCTTTTACTTTTTCATAGGTTTATATATGAGTAAGCAAAAACCTATACATGGTGTTTTTTTTTTCCTCCACTTCCTCTGGATGGGAGTCTCAGGGTGTACCTCCCAAAAACCGTACTGCTTAGATGGTAGTATTCTTAAAGTAATACGGTGTACCGATGTGGGTGTAATTATCTGATAGAAATTCCCCAGTACGTGGTTATGCTGATAGGACTAGTTTGTATAATAACTACATCCAGTTTTCTGAGTTTGTTTATGCACATTCTACATCTGTCAGTGTAGACTTGGTCTCAACAGAAAAGATTTTTGTGAAAATGACATAGAAACCATAAGTAATATAATAGTGTAGTTGGTAATGGGTTTATGGCCACTTCCTGCACACATGGGTTTGTTTTGTTGCACCTCAATTTGTGTTTTACGGAAAATTATTTTACTGCTTTTGTTTTTTCTTGTGATCGACAGTGCTGTCCTAGTATGCTTACAGAGTCTGAGAAAGGCAACTCTAATATATGAGAAATTTCAGCTTGCATGAAAAAAGTTGTAAAGAATATTTCTGTTCTTAAAAATGTAAGTTCACTTCATTGCAACTTAAGTAAGTTGTAATAAACTGCTGCGGTTCTGGCTGAAATCTCTGATTTATGTAAGCTGCCAAAGAGGGAAAAAAAGGATGTACAGTATTTTTTGAAAGGCATGCTTTAATTGTTATTGTGTCATACAGGAGGAACTCAAGGTTTGATTGCTGCAGAAAGTTTGTTTTTTAGATAGCGGTTTATTGGAGATTCCATACAAAAGAAAGCAATTAGATAATTTGCCTGTATAGTTCAGGTTAATAGAAAAGTGAAAACTAGAGGAGCTAAAGGGGAATCGAAATTATAGAGTCAGGTGACATTTTAAAGATAATGCAGTAAAGTAGGATTTGACCCTCTTCCTAAGAAAAGGCTCATGAAAAAAAAAAAGGAGAAAACCCCCAGATTATTTTCTGTAATTTATAGTGCGGATTAGGCTTTTTTGGCTACAGAGGTTCGTATTTCCGAGTAGGGTAACTTAATCCTCCTCGCCTCCCCAAACGCTGGTGGTGTGCCTGGACTTTTCCCCTGCTGGGCTTGGTGTGGTGGACTCGCAGAGCTTGGGTGCACTCCTTATCAAGTGGTCTATGACTATGGAGTAATATTGGATGTTTTCTAATCAGCAATTTAAAAAGTTAAAAGAAATGTCTTAATTGCATGTTGTAGGACGTGGTATAATCTCAGAGAATTTAGTAGGGCAGAATGCTTAATTCTGTTGAAATAATAATATTTAATGAGCAGTTTTGCCATCGAGTAATACCTGCGCTTAGGCAGAAAGGAGCTTTATGTTTAAAAGAATCTGATGGGACAGGATCAGGATTATCAGAATTTGTCTTATTAGACAGTGGGGTTTTCTTGCATATTGTTTTTTTTTTTGTTTAAATAAGATAAATGGCTCAATCTCTGTATTTATGTATTTTGTACTGGTGGTTTGCCTTAAAATAAAACACGTGTGGTGTGTCAAGAAAGAATAGCATGAAATAATAACTGGAATTGCCCTTCCGCAACAACACGACCTGACAGTATTTAGTTAGAGCGAAGACTATTTAGTTTAGACCAAAGTCAGCATTCAACAGAGCCGAAGTTGCTGGCCTCTATTAACAGTCTTCATGGCTCAGTGTAGTTCATTTCAAGCGTGGTCTGTTCACAACGGTCCTGAAAGTATACGGAGTTTCATGTTCCTTGTCTTTCAAAGGCAGCTAAAATAAATAGTTCAGTTAGCTGGAAAAGGTATCTTTATTTGCTCTATTTATGCGGGGTTTGAAAGTGATTTTCTTTCTTTGTATACAAGCATTAGCAATGAAAGAGAGATGCGCGCTCTGGAGTAATGCAGGCCCTGTGACACCTGTGAACACTGCTTCATCTTGAAAGTTGGAATTTCTAAAGCTGTTTTGTTAATGTTGTAGAAGAAAGAACTGAATTCAATTCATGGTCTTCTGTAACAGTAGAGAGAGACTAATTTTGACTTTTTCCCACTTAAAGTCAGTGATGTTTTTGAACACAGTTTCTGAAGCTGCTTATGAAAGGTTTTTTCCCTGCAGTTGTCTGAGATAAAATAGTTCTTTAGTGAAAAATGTATTTATCTTTGGCTGGACATTCATAGACTCCTACAACCAAATTCCTTATCCTGCTTAAGTCAGTAAAAGTTTCTGCACTCTGGTGAAGGTAGTATTTAACTATGAACTTTGAGGCCATGAAGTTGGACGTCTTGGTGCTGTGTGATGACAGTCAATTTTGATCACCAGGAGAGGTTGTGATATTAGGCTCTTAAAGAGATCTTGCTTTAAAATCGCTGCCAAACTATGTGAATATAATTCCTTCCAACATTCCTGGTAAAACTGTGTCAAACAGAGCTTGCAGCCTGTTCCATTATTTTGTGCTTGGTCCTACAATACTAGCAAAATTTCTCTAAAAGTTAGTGGATGTTTTCACAGTGCTGCTTGGCTAGAATCTTTGTTTTCTTAAGGCTTAAATAAGGGATAAACTACAAGTATTTAATTTGGTGAGGTATGGTTGAATTTCAATACAGACTTAGCAAGATGTTACTAATACGTCTGAAAAAATTTGTGATAAGTGTAACGGTAGGAGTCATTTATATAATATGCTTGAGTAGGAAATGATGTTAGTGATGTTAGCATGATGTTAGTGAAACACAAACTCACAGGAAGGTGTTTCTTTTAGAGCTAGAGTGATGCCAAATACGGTGTTGCTACCTCTGCAGTAGGTTGGTAAGGAGAGGGCAATACAGAGGGCAATAGTAAGTTATCTGTCACGTTATGTGTCATATCTTTTTAAATTCTTTAATCTCTGATGTACTTAATTACTCATTAAGAAAATACACAAATTGTACTCATCTTTGACCTAATTTATCATAGTGGGTAATGTTAATTATTGATGAAAAACTTCAGAATCAGCCATGTATTAGTAAAACTACAACATAATTTGGAGTAATTAGGAGGGCAGGTTTGAGTCAGCTATGTTTTTGTAAAGGAGTAAGGTTGTAAGTTGGAACTGATACACAGTGGTACGAGGGTTCCCACATCACCTCTCTTTGGTCTGATTTGTTATGGACAGGACTTTGGTCTGTGAAATGTCGGGAGACAAAAGGAGGACATATAGTATCTTCATGTTCTCTGCTTTGTTTTTAGCTCAGCTCACTAATAGTTAAAAACTGTTACTATATAGCTGTTCAGTGGTTCCATTAAATTAGTTAGTGGTCTCTTTGTGGACAAAAAAAATCATCACTCTGTATGCTGCTCTTGTGAACAGACTTGGCAGAGAGGTGAGAAAGTAACAGACAAGGAAATAGAAGCATACCAGATCCTCCAAAACTTCTCTTTTGGAGCAAGGACAAGGTGCATTTATACAGCACCTTGGAAATGCTGGGTTTGCTTCTGGGTTTTACAGATTTCAGCATCCAGAGTTGATAAACCTGAACCTTTCATGATGGCAGGTTGGCCCGTGTGAAAGATAGGCGTACAAGGAGAGGAACTGCTGCTTTAGTTTTGCTCTGGTCCTCTCTGTGATGCCTTACAGTGGTGTGTCTGGGGTCTTGGCTCGTTCCGTAGTGACGGCAAAGTAGCTTTCAGTAAATACACCCTGACTTTCCTTCCCTTGCTCCCCAGATCACCCTCTGCATGGCAGGAGAGACACATGGGACGATGGAGTTTCTTTACACACACAGCTCTAACGCTTCAGTGCAGCGTATTTTCCACAAATAGAGTGACTATGAGAGAAACCCTTTTAATTCTCTTTCTCTTCTCTCTCACAGCCTCAGTAATTAAAGAAGAAAAAGAGGATGCTGAATACACATTTCTGGATGTGTGCTGGTTGAGAATGAGGCCTAGAGGGGAAGATAGATAAGATGGGGAGGGGAGGTTTGAATGCGACTGACAATGGATTCTAACTGCCTACAAGAAGTTATTTTTGTCAGATCAAATGTCCCTGTAACATTAAGTGCTCAACCTAAAGAATTTTAGTACTGCAGCCTTTAAAATCCCTGCCCAGTTGCAAGTCATACAAGCATGTCTTGATGAGTAACTAAGATCCGATAGAAGGCACCATCTTGGATACAGTGGTAGCATCCCGTAGCTTCCATTGTTTGACATCTCCACAGATAATTTACACACAGAATACAATGCCTTCTTATCTTGCTCAGCGCTTGCAGGTATTTCTCTTTACATTTGCTTATGCGCTGTTGTGATGTAACTTAGTTGCAGTATCATTTGATCCTGGTCAATAGTTCAACCCACTGAACTAGCAAAGAGGGAAATAAATGAAACCAATTTTGAGTAACTCTTTTGCAGTCAAGTGGGTTGTCTGGCAAGCCAGGAGTGTAATAAATAGACTTTGTGGCTATTTACAGACTGACACACTAGAAAACAGAGAGTTGTGCTTCCCAGTTTCATTACATAATTCAGACGGTGTATCATCCAGATGAGGGAATTACACCTGTGTCTTCATCTCAGCCAAAAATGCATTTTTTTGGCTCCTGCTTTGATATTTTTCTATAAAAATAAACAGATTACACCAGAAAATTGAGGGGTTTAGCTATATTGCATGAAGAAATATTTAAGCATGCACGTATAAGTATATACATATACACTTATGTACGTTTGTGTGATCGTAGCTTTTGCCTGCAGTCATGTTCTGTCTCCTTCACAGAACAGTATACCTGGAATAACTTCATGAGAGCTTGTGGTTGCAGGTCTGGCTTGCTTGTCACTGAGAGGAAGGTTTGTCCTAGATTCATGTAGTTTTCAAGTTCTGCCATTATTTAAATACCAAAGAAAATATTTAAAATAAACTTACTTGCGTTATTTATGTGTGAGCATTAGCATTTATTCCACAAGTGTGTGTGTATAGATGCATATACACAGCCACATTTTGTGAAACGGGTAAAAAAAAATTGTATTGGCACTCTATGATGAACTGCTGTGATTTCTCTTTGGTGCAGTGGGTATCAGACTCTGCCCAGGTGATCTTTCTGAAGTGTTATTCTCTGTTCCTGGTCCATTGCTGATACGATGATGCCAGCACAGCCAGTGACTGCGCGTGGCCCATTTTATTGCCTGTGACTGATTTCAGCCAAGGTCTCGTGTCTTGTTGGACCCTGAAGATGTCCGCCTAAGTTGAACCACTTTGAATTCATTTTACATCCTCTTGTTTCTGAAGGACAGAATCGTATCACTCTTAGTCTAGTTGGAAGGTTAAGGGATGGTTTCTGAGCCCCTGTTGGTGGTGGTGCATGACGGTCAACTTGGGTCTGTCCAGCCTGGAGAAGAGCAGACTGAGAGGGGATCTCATCAATGCTTATCAATACCTTAAGGGTGGATGTCAAGAGGATCAGACTCTTTTCAGTGGTCCCCACTGACAGGTTGAGGGACAATGGGCACAAACTGGAACTCAGGCAGTTCCGCCTGAACATGAGGAAGAACTTCTGTACTTTGAGGGTGGCAGAGCCCTGGCACAGGCTGCCCAGAGAGGCTGTGGAGTCTCCTTCTCTGGGGATATTCAAAACCCGCCTGGATGTGATCCTGTGCAACTTGGTGTAGGTGACCCTGCTTTGATGGGGGGGGGGTTGGACTGGATGGTCTCCAGAGGGCCCTTCCAACCCCAGCCATTCTGTGATGCTGTGTGTGGTGCTCGTTAGCCCTCACTCCTCTAGTGGGACACCCACTTCAGTGGCATGGCTGAACTGGTGGTGCCAGGGCTCGTGGCTGTAGAAGTGTGACCAGAAAGTCAATCTATGAACAGAGTACCTGTGTAGACGATGGAGATGACAGATATCGTGAAAAACACTTGCATGGTGCCAACACTTGTTATCTTGTTGCTTGACCTTCACTTTCTCTGGTGTCAAGTGCAAAACCATCTTGCCTTCATCTCACAGTTTTCTAATCAGTGCCCCACGGCTGAAAAGGTGACACCAAACTGTGCTCGGCACAGCTTGTGTTACCGTGTGAACTGCCTCGTCTCTTGTGAATAAAATGAAAAGTCTGTCATTTTGGATCAAATCCTGACTTCAGTAAAAGTGCAGAATGGGAAGTTGTTACTGATTTTTTTTTCATGAGGCCAGGATTTTGCCACCAGCTGTAGAGAGGACCTGCACTGCTAAAACAGTGCTGCTGGTGACTGTCTCAGCCTATAAATGGAAACCTTCAGCGTGCGAGGTTTGATCTTCATTAGATAGAGTAACACTGGGGGAGAATACTGGAAAAACTGTCTGCATGGAAACAGCCCCTGGATCCTTCAGGCAGAGAAGATAGAAAACAAAAGGCACTCTCAACAGAAATGATTGTTACATTGCCAGATGGTATAAGGTAATTTGGAAAGAAAGAGTAAAGATATATTATCTACCTCAAGGTGCTTTCATTGTGTTTTGAATAGAAAATGTGTGAAGTCTTGGGTACAAGTGTTGGAAGTGACAATGGCTTAGAGCTGTGGTTTTAGCTTTTTTTTTTTTTTTTTTTTTTTTTTTTTATAGTTATGACCCATCTGAGGAAGGAACTTGCTGGGTTCCTGAGGGCATCATAGTTCCAACAGAGTTTGTGAGCTTGGAGCCTGGGCTGTACCTTGCCTGTCCTGTACGCTTGTTTCCCCAGTGAAATACCATTATCTGGGTTTGGAACTGCTTATTAAGATTTGAGAAACTTGTATTTAATTTCAGTTTATGCATGATAGCATTTTGGTATTTATTTATTTTTAAGGAGGTCTGATATCTTCTTGTTTCAAGTGGCATAATTTCAGAGATTTCCCCCCCCCCCCTGCATCTCGTACAAGTCACCATTTTAAA
>NW_009597309.1:10744-13194 GCF_000690535.1 Cariama cristata
CATCTGGTACAGGTCAGCATATAAAAGATACAAGAAAACAGTATTTACAATAGGTTTGCAAGGTTCTACTGTGATGTTTCATTCTAGTGTAACCTACGTGTCCTGTGTATCTAGTCCTCCTTCTGAAGCCCTGTAGCACCGAACTGAATCGACTTATCACTGATAACTGGGTTTCTCTTTGCACTTCCCCGTTTTCAGATGTGATTTTGAAAGAACCTTGCACCTGATGGGTTGATTAGAGGGGAGATGAGCTATTTTCTTTTTTTAAAATACTGCGGATTTTAAATACTACGATTTCTTTTTTTTTTAATACTACAAACAAAATGGGAAGAGGAAAAAGCCCAGACCAACCGAAGCTTATGACGTGATTTTAGAATGCATAACCTTGGGCAAAAAGGGCCAGTTATTGGAGTAGTTCTTGAGCAACCTAATTGTTTGATAAGGATCCTTGCCTGTTTAAGTTATTGTTGGTTCTTGGAAACATTCCATTTCTAAATTTGTGCCTTACTGCATACCCTGAGGTATGTGTACAACCCACTGTAATTGCACAGTTTATTATTTTATTAATGAGAGCTATGATAATGTGTTGGCTCATGAGTGCCCTCCAGTTCAGGTATGGTCTCCTAGTTGCCCAGGGTTCTGCAATTCCATCGTTTGTTCTGGGCACGGTGACGGAGAGCAAAAGTGAAGCCTTTGCAGGCATGGTTTAAAGAACTCAGACCTTGCCCTAAAGCCTGTATTTGGTGTGATATTGCAACCAAAGGCTGGAAAGGTAGGATACCATTTTAACACCCACCTAATGAATAATAACAGAAGCGGCAGAAGTAAATTCTTACTACATAACCCTGAGTACCTGAGACTTTGCCAGCTGGAAGGAGAGGGACGCACACCTTAATTGGCCTTCCTAACCGTAACAGAGCACCCCTTCGTACTTCTTTGATCTGGGTCTCTCCTCTCCTCTTTGCCCGATCGGCTGGAAGACTCGTGCTTTGGTTGCTGTAGGGCACACAACAGTGAGCAAGCATCTGGCAGGCAACAGCAGCTCCTGTTTTTAATGAGCCTCAGGGGTCGTGGGTGTACTAGGGTGCCCATTCCCATGTTCCGGAAACTATTTCTGCGTGCGGATAAGAGATTCGTAGTACGAGAGCAGGGAGCAGCATCAGCGGAGGTGTGGTCTGTGGAGGAGTTGGGGAAATCCAGTTTACTGTGTCTGTAACTCTGGAGACAAAACTTTCCCGTAAAAAGCCATGGCAAAACACCACAACTTCAAACTTGAACTCATGCTTACTCCTCAGCGCTGCCCGGCTTTACTGGTACGCTGTAACCCTCTGACCCTGGGTTTGGGGGGGCTCTCTGGGGACGTCGTGGCAGGCCGGGTCCCCCCCAGGATGCGGGTCGGGAGGACGGCGAGTTCCCACCGAGCGCGTCGCCGGCTGCCTCTGTCCTGCCCGGCCTGGTACCGGTTCTCCACGGCTTCCAAAACTGCTCATTACGCTCTTGGCTCTTCTACAAGGGCTTTTCATAGCCGTAGCCCCTGTGGCTTGCTGCAGCATGCTTTTCTGGTGGAACAGATGGTATATTACGTAGAAAGTTACTGTATTTTTGTATCACTGATTTTTATTTATTTCACTGTTTGTCTTCCTGTTGTGCTTTGTTGTTTGTTTTTTTTTTTTTTAAAGTGGGCATATAGCATAAGCACAGAACTTGGTATTGGATTTACCTTTGATATATTCATCTTTATATTTGTGTATGGGTGCAGTATTTTACACTGAGTAGCGTGTGCTTTCTGAAGTTTTAGTGAACGGATTTTCATCATTTGGATTGAAATTCGTTCAAAATACTTTAAGGGAAAAAAGATCTTTGAAAGGAAAAGTAAATGTCTTCTTAAACAAGCTTTCTACTGACTGGAGTACAGTTTTGTTTTTAAGTCAGTAGATGTGTTTTCTGTATCTAATCTTTGTTTTTTTAATTGATATCATCTGGTCAATTTGAGTGAAAATGCTATTCCCATAAGAAAAATATTTATTCTAAATATTATTGTTGCCTAGGATCTTGTTGAATTCATGAGATACAGAAGCAGTCAAGTTGATTTAATATTTTTAACATTTTTATAGTGTTTTCTCATTGTTTCCATGAAAGCAATTTCAGTAAATATTTTAGCAATTGCTTTTGGTTTCTTGAAATTAGATTACCTGTTGTTGAAAACTGCAGGTTCTTAAACACGAGTTTCAGATCTGCTTTGTCTTAATTAGACATTTGAAGTAAAATACAAATACTTGAGCAAACCCCAAAATAAGGGCTTGCCTTCCCCCCCCCACTTAGCTTCCAGGACTTAATGTGTTTTGTCCAAAGAATCTCCGTAAGTCGTTAGTTATAGACGATAGTTACAACCACAGGGTTTTAGTTCCACTTAGCCAAACGTTTTCATATGTTAACTTTTGTTTTTTAGA
>NW_009597310.1:0-106482 GCF_000690535.1 Cariama cristata
GTCTTGGTGGAGCAGCACAAATCACAGCCTTTTCACAGCTACCGGGCTTGAATGGGGAGCACTTATCATCTGGCAGAAACAGAAAACATGCAGGAAACAAGTAATATTGGTTTGGACAGAAGGAGTTAAAAACAAAGTCCCTTTTCCAAAGAGACGGAGAAATCTACCTTCAGTTCACAGCTTCTTTCACTTTGGGAAGAAAACGTTTGAGAGACTGGGGAAATCTACCTTCAGTTCACAGCTTCCTTCACTTTGGGAAGAAAACGTTTGAGAGACAGAGTTGAAACAGAAACAAACATCCGTATTTTAAAAGGCTTGCAACACTGGAAAAGAACACCAGAGCCAAATCCCTGCTGCCTGCAGCAAGAATCAAGTGAAAAGCCTGCTTGTTCCTGACAATTAAAATTTGTGGTTTTCTTTTGTAACACTAACAAAGTCACTTCCATGGATGTTTTATAGTGTTTTGCTGCCTCTAGGTCTCCAAGGAAAAGGAAGCTAAACACCTCACCTTCACTAGGTACAACATTTATCACAACTATTCCACATCTTTAAAATGTGTCTGAGTCCCTGAGTGTTTTAAAAGGGGAGAGAAAGAAATTGTAAGACAGGACAAAATCCCAGGACAATCATTTAAGAGGTGTATTAAAAGCACATGAAATAATTTCTCGGATGCATTGCCTAAGAAGGATACATTAGCTCCTGACCATTCCTCCAGGAGATACCCAAGACCTTGTATCAGAAGGAACACATGCTCCTTGGGTTTCTTTTTAATGCAATTTCAGTACTATTGCATGCCCATCTGTATCCTAGTGTTTTCCTACACGTGCATTACAGGGGAGTGAGGACACCAGGAATCCTCTTCCTTTTGCTTCTGAGATTCCTTTGCTATTGTGTTTGTATGACCAATCTTCCCATCCAAAACCAAAAAAAAAGAACAGAGAAAGAGTATAACACCACAAAAGAACCCAAGTTATAAGACATATACCTCTGCAGTAGTTTTTAAATGTTTTGAGGCGTCTTGAAAATTTATAACAAGAAAAAAATCAGTTAGAAGAAAGAACATTTAGATAAAACAGCTAGCCAAGACTAGCTAGTTGAACCACAAGGTCACGATATTTTCTGTAAAGTGAATTAGGGAACAGCAATATAATTTTTTACATCTGTTGGCAACACATTCAATATTTCTGGTTTGAACTGTAAAAAACTTTACAAGTACCAACGTTATATGTATTAAGAAAAAGAATATTAAGACCAGAACCTCACCTCCATTCAGCTCTAAATGAGTAACAGCAGGACCCTGGGATATGCATAAGAATCAATGTATTATTTATATTGATTATTTCTAGAAAGGTTTTGAAAGTATGTTGCACATGTCCAACTACATCACAATCATAAATTCAGGTTTATTACATCTATCTTAAAATGTGCCAAAATACTTGTTGTAGGCATATTAACAATGTACATTCCCAGACAAACAACATTTATTCAATTATAGCACAAATTACAATCTGTCCAGGTCTCTTTCCCCTTTCCTCTATGTTGGCTGAGATCTGTAGGTAGCCCTGCAGTATGACAAAGAAACATGTTCAATTTTTCACTTACAGATGACTAAAAGTTATTTAAGGTATGAAATGAAGTATAATAATCAAAGGAAACATATAGGAAATTCAACATTTTAATTGAGACTAAACTCAATTCACAAGATTTGCCACCCACACAACACCTGAAAAAGACTCTGTCTCCTTGAGATCAGTGCCCTCTGGGTTTATGCTGGCATGCAATCAAAATTCTCATTTACTTCTAGCACTTCATTTAAAAATAAAGGTATGAATTCTAGATCTTAATAATTTTCTTCTTCTGATTACTCATAAATCTTTGTATTATTCATTCTTAATCAGCTTCAGAAGTTAGAACATTTTATGCACAATTGTCTCTCTTACTTCAGTTAAAAAAGCATCAATATACCTTTCCATTCTCTTTCTCCTATTTGCTCTCCAGTTAGTCTGCCCCCTCACCTGTTTTTATTAAGCTTTGCTTTATATCTGAGATTGAATTCACAAGCTTAGCAAATGATGAGGCTGCCTCTTGTTTCAGTTCCTTAATTTCCCTCCTAAATTAGCTGACAGCCTGCTGGGGTGCTGGGGTGGACCACTGTCTCTTTTTCCTGCTGTTGTTAGGTTGTTCATTCTTCCATTTCTTTGATTTAAACAGTAAAAGTTTGCTCACTAATCTTGTTGTTTTCTTAATTATATTGTTGTCTCAGCTTTTTCCTGACGCCTGCCACCTTTAAATAAAAAGTAAGGGCTGATTTTTAAGGCTTATACACAAGTCAGACACGTACATGCCTTTGGCCCTTGAAGTTTTGCTGGAGGTATTTGATGCTGCATCAAGTCACATAAGCCTGGGCTATCTGTAGAAAGGAATATGATTGTCCCTCCATGTGATCCCTGTTGACATCACAGAAATTGAAGGTCACATTTTTTGCGACATCCACCCATGTTACCCCAAAGATGTATTTGAATTCCAACCTCTGAGACAGACTTTGTTCACATCCCACCATGCAATTACAGTGCTACTGTTTGGCGTAATATGGCAACTGCAGACTCTCTTGGTGTGGAGAACCTGTAGGGAACATCGCACATTCAAACACAAAGCTCAGGCACGGATCTCCTACTCCGTCCCTCATCCCCTACCCTGTCCCTCCAACACCAGCAGGGAATAATTTTCATGGCAACTGGAGTGCTGAGTGCTATCTCCCACTGCCAAGGAGCTTCGCACTTCTGCTGATGTCTAACCAATATTTGTCCTTCTCTCAGGGACGAAGGTAGAAGATCACCATAAATGTTACCTGCAGGCTCAGTGTCACCATTTAAGGCTGGTCCGCACTTAAAGTGGGTGGCAGATGCTCTCTATTTACCCCTTCTTCTCCCAGAAGGGGAAGGACGGGAGAAAAGGCAGAGAGATTTATGGGCTGGAAAGCTAAAACAACTGTAATAAAGCAACAACGAAAAAGAGTATAAATAATATTAACAATAATAATAGAAATAAAAGCATACAAAACCAGCATTGAGCTTCCCGATGACGATTATGGGACCGCGTGCCGTGGTGTTTTGCAGTACTCACATGGCAGGGCGGGCACCCGGACGTCCCGGACTGGACCCTGCAGTCGACAGGAACCGGATTCAGGGATGCACGGATCAGGGTCCGAGGCAGGAGCAGGAGAGCGAGCAGAGTCCCACAGGGATGCCGGCCATGACAGAAAGAGAGCTGACCCCCGAGATCCCTGAGCTTGATACTGAGTATTTACGTGTATGGGATGGAATAGTTCATTGGTCAGGCCTTGGTCACATGTCCCGTCCGCAGCTTCCTGCGGCGCGTCCCTTTTATGCCTCCCCTCACACAGACCACACGAGAGCCCACGGTGACTCTGGTTCCCACAGGAACAAGCACACACACCGGCCTTTCTGCATAACAATCCCACCGCTTTCGTGACTGCTACAAACATCAAGCACCACCAACTCTAAAAGCAGACACTGTCTGAAAAACATGTAGTCAGCTTCAGAAAGTGCAGTTACCTAGAGAAAACTTAACTGAAGGAAAACCTACTGACAGAGGAGTTGGTCCTCTTTTAGCCATACTCATTCCTTCACCCAAGCAGGAAATTCTGCCTGAAAAGCTGAATTTGCAGCCATCCATGCCTATCATCCGCTCCAGATACAAACACATTGGAGGAAGAATCCCTAGAATTTCCTAAAAATTAACACATAGACTAGATGACAGTGTAAAGAGAGAATAACAAGATCCCTCGGTTTTCTTAGCCAAGCTGTATAAGAGGAGAGAAAGAGAAGAAAGTCACTAGCTCTTACTTTGCAAAGTCACAGAAGCACTTACCAGACTTATTTTTCTATTATCATAGTGGTTGCTTGCCATTGTTTTCTCTTGCTATCCTCTTCGGAGCTCAGAAATTACAGGGCCAAATTGCTTTAGTCCAAAATGTGTTGCAGTGCCTTTATCAATCTGCCATTCCTTTCCTTCATTCTTCTGTTTATTGGTTCAACTTTTCTTCCCCAAAGCAAGTCAAGAAACCTTGCCTCATACCTAATCTTTTGTGGAGTTGCAACCACTTCTTTTAAAGATGCTTCCTGATCCACGTCCATTTTTCACGTAGAGGGATTTTCCTGACCCACGCTCATTTTACATGTAGAAGGTTTGCAATATGTGACTACAGAAAAAGAAAGTGACTTGGAACAGAGTTTGAGAGGCAGCCAAATGGCTGCTGGGCCTGGATTCCCCAACCTACAGGGTAACAAGTCCATCCAAAATGGCTTGGATTTGGGTTTTTTCCTAAGGCAGCGCAGGAAAATATAGCTAACTTACACATTTTTTTAAAAATGTGGTACATAGAGGAAAAAAATCACTCCAAAAGACAGACATGAAGAGGCAAGGAGTTTCCTCAGACAATAGTCCAGATGTCCTCCAACCTACAGAAGAGGCGGACAGACCTGTGTCTCTGAATACAAGCAGGGCCTCCCCATGCACTGTTCACTACAGTACCAAGAGATATAACCTATAAAGTAAGAAAAATGTTTGTAACAAAGATCCCATTTTCCAGCTTGCTTTTTTCACTTGCTCAAACGTCAAATCAGGCTGCAGTTTATATTCTGCTTTTGAAGTGGTACAAACAGGTTTGTTGGGTGCCACCGTTTTCCCTTGCCCACAGCGAGGTACCTGGCACATGCCGTGCTGAATTCTTCCATTTTACAAGTGTGGAGGCTTCTCCTTCCTTTCAGTTCTTCTCATGCTACGTTCAGACTCTTGTCTGCCTCTTCAAATGCTCAGACAATTGCCATATCAGAGAGGACAAATTAAATTTCTGACTAATGGATACTGTGAAAAAGTAATTATCTCATGGCAGGCAACCTTATTTACTGATTATCCAAGCAAGTATAAAGTTACAGAAAAGTAAAAAAAGCTAAGGGGAAAACCTGAGATTCTGTCTTCTGAAGAAAGGGTTTGGAGGGCAGACAAAGGATCATCCCTCCAGAGTTATTTAGCCCTGGCTACCTCAAGAGACTAGGAGAATATTCTTGGACTTTAATTATGGACCTATTTAGCTATCCAGGAGAAATTTCTGATCTTCCTTAAATTGCCTGTGTCACAGAAATCAGTCCAGATAACTTACTGTCTCATATTTCCCACCTTGGGGAGCGTCCCTAGTAAGCCTGAAGTGCTTATATTAGCTAAAGGTATGCCCCCACCTATGATCAGAATAGATCTCATATGGAAAGGGTATTTAGAGCATCCCTAAGACATGCTGCTTGGAGTTCATTCAGAGATACAGTCAAAAGAAGACGACGGTTTTGTTATCTTTTGTGTGGTAGCCTAAAGGTGAAAATACATACCAAACAAATGGGAGATCGAATCGCACAGTAGCACTTCCCAGACGAGAAAGACACTGCAGAAGGAGGTTTTGAAACACAATCGTTGAGTGGCCAGCAGTGCAAGATTCACAGAGCCAGGTAATGAACAAATTAAATGGAATATAAATCTGCCCTAAGATTTACGAGTTGGATAGGATAGACCAGGTCTCCTGGCTCTCTTCCGCAATATTTCTTGATTTTACCCAGAGCATATGTAATTTAAAATGCGTAAACTTTCCTAAGAAAACAGATTAAAAGATGCTAAACATAAAATTACTCCCGTAACATCCACAGTGTTTGATAATGAAGTAGTAAAAGTAACAGTTCTGAATGTGTATGTTGTGAATTCAGAAGACTTTCTCATTCTGAGAAGGAATAAACAACAGGCAGTGTATATATGTATTAAAGAATCTTTCTCAGCAAAAACACAAAACAAGCATAGAAGACAAAAGGTGGATACTATTGAGACAAGCATTATTTTTCAGAAAATTTCTGTAACCAAATTTAACAAAAATCTTTACAAAATGACAGCAAGAAAAATTTGAAAACTAAAAATTTTTGAGAAATTCTTAGGCATGCTGTTCAGCTACTACAAATCCTCACTGGAATACAGAATTTTGTAATATTTCTGTTTGAAAGCCGAAGAATAAAGGAATGCAAATATCTTTCAAATTCTCTGATTTTATTCCTGTATCTTCAACTTGATAAATACATTAATAAACATTTGATGCATAAGTTATTCTTTATTGGGGCAAAAAAAGAAAATGTAACTGTCTGCAAAGAGCAATACACACTATTAGCACAGCAATTTCGGAAGGCATTATATTAAAGGGGTGCAATACGACCAACTTGAAACAGCCCTCTGGGGAACAGAATAGGCTAGTGCACATTCATAGATGAAAATTTAGGAAAACATCAGAGACTGCTCAACATGAGCTTTCAACAGCAAAGCGGTGCCCCTCCAAGGTATACTGGAGCTCTCCATTACGCCTTATGTTCTTTTCTTTGAGCCAAAATTCTATTCACATCACTGAAGTTTCTCACAAATAAGACTAAAACAAATACATCTGGCCCACAGATCCCATCAAAGAAAAGAGCTTTGCCCCACACTTGGAAAGAAAAAAAAAAATACACATACCACGTACAAGATAGAAAGGATCTTTTTTTATTTCTGCCTCTTGAATTCTAAATGCATGTTTTAAATTGCTAAGGAATATGCATGTTTTGGATTGCTAAGGAATATATTTTCAGACACTAACAATAGTGAGCTGCTAGTTAGAAGCCAAGATAATTAATTTGGAAGGCATAGAAGTATACTGCTAACAGACAAAGTAAACAATAGGTCACAAGACCTATAACACAAATACATGTTAAATTTTCAAAACTAGGAACTGTGCTAGAAAGGTATGCATTTCTCATATTTCACAATACCCAGGCTATATTGATGATAAATAATGAAATCTAAAAGAGGACATTTTTGAAATAATTTACATAGTACTCCCATGATAAGTGAAAATCAAATAGAATAATTAATCATCCTTTCTGAGCCAAAAGAGATAGAACCAGCCACAAAGACATGCAGGAATAATAAAGAACTAAGTCTAGCTGGTTTTATCAGGAAATTCACAGTCTACTTAGAGAAAATGTTGCCTTTAGTCAGAGATATGCATGAATAATAATGAGAACTAAAACACGATAAATAATCACTCTCATTGGCATAAAGGAAGACCCAGTTATTACTAAATGTTAGAGGGGGGTTTACTTAGTATAGGTTTGTTTAGATAGTCTCACCTCCTCACTGAGGTAGCGGATACGCCCAAGGAACACTAGAATGACAGTGGCTGAGGGAGGGACACAGCTCATCAGGCCCTGGACCTGTCCTTATGCAGTTCCTCATCTCATATCAAATACGTGCAAGTTTTTCAAGGGACTGGGAAGGAAAGTCATCCATGTTTTCTTAAACTGCACACCTGAGAGTGTTTTGGAGGACCTGAGGATAGCTAGGAGTCACAAGCCTAGAAAGACTGAGCAGTGGGGATTCCACCTCTGCTGGTTAATTTACCATGGTAGATCATTTTGGCCAAGATCCTTGTGAATCTTGGAGCATTCAATTCACTGATTTTTTACATGCCCAACTCCAATCAAAACCAATAATACATAGGCATCTAAAATGTTTGCCGAGATCTTAATGCCTTTTCAACCACTCACAGTCTGTATGTGGAGCTAAAAGCCCTGTATGAGAGAGGTAAGAATGTCTCGAGAAGCAGGCTAAGACACATCCCTTAGATGCTAAAAAGACCCTAAGGCCCATTGCTTGTATAACATTGGGTTCCTTCACAGGAAGAGGTGCTAAGTAAACATGAGATATATTACCACAGACAAGAAGTTACTTGCAAATGCACGTTGAAGGGAACAAGATAAAACAATGCTGTGTTCATGGAATACCATAAAGCAAATGAATGCAAAAGCCAAAGGCTATCCACATGTAAAGAAGATGTAAGACATCTTTTCAGAAAAATGTATGTAATAGATAACGAAAAATGGAAACAGAGAAGATAACTATCTATAAGAACTTAGATGTTATATTAGGCCTTCAGTAGAACATGTATTCCCCAGGAATATCTAGAAAGTCCAATTTTTTGTGGAGACAGTATGACAGCCTTTCCAAAAATACATATGGATTAACATTCCCACAGTAGAAATCAAAATAACAGCATATGCTTTAAAAAAAAATTATTCTTCGCAATGCTCTGTATTGTGTTGTGAGGCACCTAATCTGCCCTACATTCTGGCACCAGAAATAATTACTTAAAGCCCTTCCTCTACTCCAAGACTGCTCTCAAACATCCATCCTTTAAGGAAGTTTATTCTCATCATTGAATACTGGTACTTACCTGTCCCAGGTCTGAGTCACTTTGCCCTTCAGACTTACAAGGCACGCCCTGATCAATGAAAGTCGGGATGCAGTAGCCATGGGGGCAGTAAATCCCGCCAAAGTCATTCTGGTACTCCTTTCTCTTAGAGGTGCAACAATCCATCGCTTATACCAGTGATTCGCAACAATCAGGGCACAAAATGCTACAGACTAGTTTGGTTTCCTCCTCCAAAGGAGGATCACAAGTCAGGTCTGGCTGGCTTTGGGGAATCTGTGCTTAACAGATAACTCAAAATCCCTGCCTACACTACTGGATTGGCTCAGATTTTTCTGGGTTTGGTCAGCACCCTGGCCACAGCTCCGAGTGCTGCCCTATTCAGACAACGCTCCAGATCAACAGTTGTGATCTCCTGCTGTAACAGGCTGCCACGAAAATCCAAGCAAGGCACGTTTCTCGTGAAAGGAAATCGTGCCTGCAAATCAACTGGAGTTCTTCCTCTGCCTACAAGGGGTGTTATCGAAAAGACGGAGCCAGACTCAGACAGAATCAAATATACTGATTAACTTGCAAAGCCCTTCACAAAGACCTATAAATTATGTCTTCTTGCACATTCTTTTTCATTCTTTTGGATTACTTCTGTGTAAGCATAAGACCTGCTGTTTGCAACTTATTAAAGTCCAGTCTTCCCTCATATCCTCTAAAACAAAAGATCAACCACAAGACGAGGAAAAAACATAACTGCACAACTGCCATCTGTCCTTTTTTTGCACAACAGAATAATAAAGATCTGAAGAAGAGGAAGAGTATCAAGAAGAGATGCTTCTGTTCCGTTCCAGTTTTAACTGAAGCACTCCATCTTCAAACAATGGCTCTTCTCCATATTATGGACACCATTATCCCACCTTCCTGTGACATAATAACTGCCTTCTCATCTCCCCCTAGTTGTTTTGGAGAATCTGCTAGTGTTCTTGGACAGTTTCAGAACAAGCTTCATCCATTTACTTTGAAGTTTTCTCATACCCTAAAGCACCCCTGTATTTTGATATATTCTGTTTTGTAGCTTTGACCACAAACATGGAGAGTGTTTTCACCTGCAAGACAAACTCAAAAAAAGTTAAAAGACATCAGGTTGCCATTATAAAGAAAACTTTATCTGAAAAACTGAAATAAGTGATGATGGTCTAAAGAAAGACTTTGTGTCGTTTTTTTAGCTAGGATTTTCTATCGCTATTTTTCTTAAATAATTTATTCCCATCCCTTGACACTGACAGAAGGACTACATTCTATGCTTGTCTTCGGATGAAATTTGAAGGATAAGAAAAACACTTCAGATGATTTGCTGCTGTGAGCTCTCACCAACATAAATGGAAGAGGTTTTAACCCCTTGAAACAGCATTCTCTATTTCTAACCAATTTATGAGTGGCTACATGGCAAACGTAAAAAGGACAAAAGATCTCTATTCTAAATCCAGAATACATTACCTTGTTGGAGGTCCATTGTGATAGATGAATGATGCTTTGCCTGTTTTTCTCACAAGTAAATCTGTATAACAGCATAGATATCAATAGACACAAAGTGTGCTAAACTCTAAAATCATCTAGAAAGAGGATAAGCATTAAGAACTTTCTATTTCTGGTGCTTTAATTGCTGGTTCATTTAGTTTATTGAACCAGTATATTAGTTTAATTGAAGGTGACAAATACATTATACTCTTCCAAGAATCAATTTAGACTCCCAAATATATTTCATATGAACCTTCCCCTATATTACCAGTTTCATTTCACTTATTTTTTCAGTAACCATTTAGGATAACAATGTATTTTATACTAGGTAATGCTTATGTAGAGTCTTTGTGTTTATTTTAAACCTACTACAAGAACAAAACCATTTCTGCAATTCTAAATTTTTAATCAGGTCAGGATACTAATTCCTACCAATAGCAGATGTATTTACAAAAAGCAAATCTATTATTTGCCCATCAGCTATTAGAAAGTTGATTATTTAATTTCTCAGTTAACAAAGGAGAAGACAGAGGTGATATTAAGTGAAATTTAGACTTATGGATAGTCCTATATAGAAATATAAAACAGAATAATTATCACTATCAATTCCAGTTTGATCTCTAAATGAGAATAATTCTGATATAGATCTTGAAATTTTTCTATAAGAATAGTCCCTAGTTTAATATTCTTGTCAGCATATATAATGTGATCATGCCTCAGTAAATCAAAAGCTTTGGCCAGGCCTATAGCTATTACAGACAATTTATCATTACCATTCTATTATTAATAATGGAAAGATATTGCCTCTCTTGCAACCTGGAACTGCTATGAAATATTTTGATCACCACTTGGAAGCAGAGTAGCCAAAACCTTAATGTACAACCATCTCCTAACAGAACAGGTAGTTACATATGTGCAACTGAAAATCTTCAGTCTTATGGATAACAATAGCTTCGTTTTCTTGAAGATACTAGAGAAATTGTTAAATACTTAGATCATAAATTAATGTTTCTCAACATTTTCTGTGGGTATCATTTAAAAGTGCCCTGGGAATCTTTAGCTTTCACCACTTCATGTACTATTTTTTTGAACAAAATTAGAGCTTTTTCATTACTAAGCTGTTATCTATAAAAGTAATATATTTTCCCATTGTATTACATACTGGAATTTCCAAAATGTCTGCTTAGGGGCCAAGGTCTTTCACAGGTAGAAGACATGTACAAAAATTATAAAGGACAAACTGGATTAAAGTTGTCCTATGCCTTTTTAGTATCATCTCTCTTCTTAGCGATGGATCTTTTGTGATGAATGTTATTTAAATTGCTGTTTGCAAACATAAATAGCATAAGCTAAATTTAAAGACACTAATGCATCCTGTTAATGCGTTCTACCACTCATAGGTAAGGGATGCTGTTCAAATGTTCACCTGCCATTCATCTTTCTTTGTGGTGATTTTGGAATGAACATGAGAAATTCCTTTTCAAAGCTAACCATGGAAAAGGTACTTCTAAATAAGCCCTGAGAACTGCAAGTTGTGTGATGGCAATGCTGCTCAGGCTTTTTCCTATCGTATAGTTGTGATTCATCAGAGGTTTGCTCATTAGGATTGTGTGTTTAATTCCAGCTCGGTGTGCATACTGCTATGTCTTTTCCCTATGTTTCTTCTGTTCTAACTAGGTGAATAGAGGACATAGCTACAGGATGAAGATTTGCAACTTAATGATGTCAGCAGGGTATCCTTGCAGCAAAAGCTTGCTGTAAACTGGGTTGCATTAGCCAGTAGGCCCAGGGAAGTGATCCTTCCCCTCTATTCAGTACATGCGAGATCACTTCTGGACTCTTGTCTCCAGTTTTGGATTCACCAACACCAGACAGACATCAGCATACCAGAGCAAGTCCAGCAAAGGTCGTAGAGGTGGTCAGGCACCTGGAACACAGGTTGGCCAAGGAGAGGCTGAGGGAATGGGGCTTGTTCAACGTTAAGGGAAGGCTTCAGGGAGGGATCTTATTGCTGTCTACAGTTACCTAATGAGAACATATAGACAAGATAAACTCAGGCTCTTCTGCAAGGTGCACAGCAACAGGATGTGAGGCAACAGACACAAGCTGGAGCAAGGAGATTCCAACTAGATAGCAGAATATTTCTATTCTTCACCACTAACACAGGCAATCAAACACTGGACGCTGCTGCTCAGAGAAATTAAGGAATCTCCATCCCTGAAGATATTCAGAACTTGACTGGACACAATCTTGAGCGACCTGATTTGGTCGGTCCTGCTTTGCACAGGGGTCTGACTGGACGTTCCCGAGGTCCCTTCCAACTTAGACCACTCTGTGAGTCAAAGTGCAGAGGGACGCATGCTGCATTTGTATATGCACCAAAGAGAACTTAGTCACGTCGTCACAGTTGTGTACATGTGTTTAAACAACTTCGGGACTGGAGCTGGCACATGTCTCATCATTTAGGCAGAGAGTCCCAGGTGCCCAGAAAATGGGCAAAGCTAGCAGATAGCTTTCTGCACCTGACTGCATGGACATGGTCTGTGGAGAGCAAAGTATCAACTATGTTCTTTGTTAAGAGATACAAACCATCACTTCTAATTTCAAACATTACCTGTGATAAAAAAGACATCATCTTGTTGCCAGCCAACCTGTTTCATACCCCTGTGAAGTACTGCCCTACCTTCCCACGCTGCTTGGTATGGCAGGTTCTCAGTCCCTACCTCTGCCCTTCACATGGTATCTGCACACATTTCACTTTCCCAGTACTCTGTGATTGAGTACCAGCTTGATCTCTCCTTCAGAAGAGGATTTTTCTTTCTTGGGTCAGACAAATGCTACCTATAACTTCAGCCACCTGACACCAAGCTAAATTTCCTCTACAGTCAGCGGAGAGAAAAAGGCCCCTCCAGAGGTTGATCCATCCCTGCTTTTCTAGGATATAAGATTGGTAAATTTCTGAACATATGCAAATCTCGGATATATACTCTTTAGACACAATTTATGTCTTTCGCTGTCTTCATTTGTGAAGCTTTCAGTGAGGCACAGAACAGAAACACACAGAGATTTTGGGAACAATTGAGAGTAATTTAGTTAGTGACCTGCAGAAGAAGGTACCAAGAACAAGAAAAAAAGGAGCTTTACAGAACTGTTTTCATATATAAAAGGGGGAGGAAGAACAGACATATGAATTATTTTCATCTCTGAAACAAGTTATAATTTTGTAGATGAGGGCACCTTATGCAAGTATGCCCTTACAAAAGGTACAGTATTTATGTAATACTCCAATTACAAAGTCTCCTTCAAAGAAATTACACCCAAGAATCCAATTTAGAGAAAAAAACCCAAACTCCTCTTTTGCTCCTGTTCCAAAACCCTGCACCACTATCTGTAGTTTTCACAACTGTGACAAGGCTCTTTTGCCAGTCTTACAGACGAGGCTGCACAGCAGCATGAAGAGCCTTTTATCCTCACATACATCCTGAACGTCTCCTGGAAAAAGAAACCCACAGAGCTGTTGAGACAACATCAAGTCTCAAAAAAGCTGTAAATGGAAGCTTGTATGGCTGCAAGGTGAAGCAACCAAGCTGTAAAAGAAAAAATCAAACCTCTCCATTTGAAGAATGCCAGCAGACAATTCTACGTCATATTTGCTCTTTGCTCTCTCACAGGTCTTCTGTTCTTCCTTCTGGCATCGCCTCCAAAGATTCAAGTTGTGTCAATTAATTTCAGATGAAGACCAGGAGCGTGCCAACAGCCTGCAGCTCCTGCCGAGCCCTCTCTGCGTGACGAGGAGCCCACTGATCCAGGAGGTGCTCCGGGGAGCTGACAGGCATCAGCCCGTACGGCCGGCATGCAGGGGAGGGTTGGAAAGAGAAACACTCCTATCAATGTCAGCCGAGTCACCAGGGTGTCCGGGCATAACAAAAGAGCCATGTTAGAAACTGTCCTGCCTAGACAAGTGTAAAGGAGTTTCTTCGAGAGATGACAGGACGCCAGCGTCCTTTGGAGCTAGAGGACGAAAGGAGAACGTGCCTCTCGTCTTATTCTCCTCTTGTGAGGAAGAGGGAAAATAAACTCATTACCTCGCATATTTCTCAACACATCTGTAAATAAAAGACTGCCATTAGCACGTTTCAGCAGACATTATCCGTGTGTCAAAACTGTTTAGGCTATGACTTGATATCCGCTCCTTCAGAGAGCACGCAAGCAAGAAAAAGCTGCCTTTGATTTATTAAAGATGAACTATCAGTACTGTAAAAGGCAGAATGGGAATACATGTGCACATCCTAAGAGCAGGGCAGGATGAATACCAGCTTCACGTTTATGTATAAAGCTCAGTCCACAGCCTTTCCTGTTTATTAGCCTGCCAACATTCATGCAGCCGCAGTACATCTACACTGATAGTTTTTAAGAAGTTCACCTGTGTGTTATTTGCCCATGATTGCACCAATTTAGGCACAGAATGTTTCCCTGTTTACATGAAGCGTATTGACTTGGGAATTACATTTTAGGGGATAAATAGCATATGAAAAGGAGCATATGAAAGAAAGAGTCTTATTTTTTTAGTTAAACGAAAGACAGGGTGAGATTAACTAGAACGCAAGCACAGGAAGCAAGGGTAGAGTAAACGAGTGAGAGGTATGAGGATAAAAGCCCAGTACTGGGCACTGCAGCACTTCCAAACCCCAACCAGCTCGGAATTCAGCTCTGGATCTCTGGGAGTGCCAGGGTGCTGTGCAGTCAGCGCTGTGCCAGGGCTACACTGGAGCAGACGCAGCTATCGCCTTCAAATTACTGAATTTAGTCCCCAGCAAACAGGACAAGCACATACATCCCAGTCATTCCTCTACAGAAGCCAGTAACAGGTATGCCACCGGTGTCAGGGGGATGTAGCACACGGCAGCTATTGAGCAGATAATGCCTGCAAACATTTCCCCGCTCCCCCTTTTAATTGTATGTGGGGTGTCTTAAGTAACCCCCAAGAGCTGATGTTGGACCAGTGCTGTAAGGCAGTGCTGTGCTAAAGATGCCATCGGTATCTCAGACACAGAAATTCTGACCGCACTGAGAGGTGTTGGAGCCCCATTGTGCTCCATCAGCCTCTACTTCCCATCACGATCTAACACCCAGAATTATCCTGCCGGGCAAAGCAGTTCTCCTTAAAAGAGCAGGAGATGACTGTGGGTTGTGGCACGTAAACAGCATGGACAATGGAAACCGTCAGACCTAGCTCTTTGCATAAAGAGGTACTTAAAACACTATTGTTTCATATTCAAGGCAAACAAAACAAGAAAAAAGACAAAGAAAGAAAAACTTGGTGCAAGATTGTCTTTTATGCTACTCATGTCCCAAAACCAAGGCTGTTCTCTTCTTTCATACAGTTGTCAGAGGCCCTCACTTACTAACTCGACCAAAAAGAAATAATCTTCAGAAGCCAAGTGAGAAGCAGCTCACTTGGACAGCTTTGTTGGAACTGCTGACTTATTTTTGGTTTGCATGCAGTACATTACGAAGTGCAGATTATTAGCGCCCGGGGTCCCCTGTGTCCTTTCTGCCCTGCTGCCGTCGGAGCCACGTGTAGCTGCACAGAAGCAAGTATTTGCTCATCTTGGTGACTGCCAGCTTCTGTGCATTTCCCCGTGGAGGGGGCACAGGCTTGTCAGCAATGGCAGCACCTGCCAGGCTAAAAAGCCATTCAAAGCAAGCATTCGAGAGGAAACAGCCGAGGGTGAGGAAGGCAGCTGGACTCTGAAACATGTCCCTCAGCAGATCTCTCCATCTGCCCATGTTACCCGCCGGCAGGGTTACTGGCAGACATGGTGACATCCCACCCTCCCGCATCAACATTTCATGCGGCTCAAGCTTCAGCCTAACCTTTATGGAGCTTAGGGGTAACTCTGGCAGAGCCGGACTCCACCGCAGCTTTGAGCGGATTTCCTTTTCAAAATAACCACCGTCGGGCTGCTGCTGCACTTCCCACCAAACGGCACCACGCTGCAGCAAAAGCGGTCGCAACTCTGCCGAAAGCACAGCAGCCACTGTAACCGCTAACCTTCCCTTCCAGTGGTTTGTATCTGCCATTCCCTCCGGTAGGCAGAAGGAACCAACATACTTTGAAATCTGGCAACCAACTATGTGGCTCCAGGATAATTATGCTTTTAATACAGTTTTGAGGTGCCTGGCAGTGTTTGCAGCACCTCCTGACCCAGCCAGATCTACCTCCTCTGTATCTGATGCTCAGCTTTCCACCTCACCCCATTCTTCAACAGGCAGGAAAATGAGCTGGCATGGCACACAACACAGCAAAGCACCAAAAGGCAAGAGGGGAAAAAAAAAAAAAAAATCACACACTTTTCTTCTCCCCAGCAGGCAGTTTGAGCCCGTGCAAAGTTCAATATGTGAAATCTGGTGCTGAGGAGCACCCTGCCCTCAGAGTTAGTCTCTTGATATGAGATGGAGTCAACCTTAGCTCAAACCAGTTAACTAGCTGTAGCGATAGAAAGTCTGCTGGAACAAGCCACCTTCAATCCGTTTCCTTCATGGGGGTGTCAAGCTGGCACACAAAAGCCCTGGAGCAAAGGAAACCGAGGCAGAGCCATTTCCAAGCTGTCCCTGCTAGATGGCCTTCTGTGAAACTCCGTGGAAATTTGAAAACTGCTACCTGCCAGTAACAAATTAGCTCCCCTTGCATGCACCAAATGTATCATACTGGGTGGCTCCTGCCCAAAGCATGGAAACTTGCTGTGTCAGCACATCTGGATTTGTCTTTTGGCAGGAAAGTGTAGGTTCTGGGGGAAATTAGCAATAATGGTGCTCAGCTTTAGACCATCTGAATTGAACACAGACATTCAGCCTAAATTAACAGCATAACCCAAGCTCAATAAGGATAAAATAGTCTTTACTCAAGCTACCCACGCTTGCGCCCTTTTCCGCGCCGAGTATAATGCATTCTGCTTGTCATAAAATCTTGCATCTCAAGGCTACTTTGCACACAGGTATCCTCCTAGGTCTTCACCTCTAACAATGTCTGAATGTGTCTCTACAGCTCCCAGCTCTGCGTAAGTACTATAGTTTTCTGCACAATGTATCTAACTTCTGTTTTTTCCATTTCAAAAAACGCGTCTCATTTCACACTGCCAAAAATATAACCTCTTCTGCCTGAACTGTGGCAACAATTTTCTGCTCAATCTTACCCACAGGACTTCACTGTTTGACCTCTCCAATTTTATCACCCCTCTCTTCTTCAATCCTCTCTCCCTTTCTGGCACACTGAGCATCATCCAATCACCTTAACCTTTCACAGCCCTGCTCCCCACCACCACTCTCCACGTACTACGCCACAATCAGCACTGAAATACGGGCTCCCCTTCTGCTCACAGCACAAACAGCCATTACGAAGCCCCTGCTAAATCTGCCAGCTACAGCCACCTCCATGTCTCCTCACTCACTGACCCTCCGGCTTGGAAGGACCGTAAGGTCTCGGAAAAGGAAAGCACTAAAAAATGAGCTGCCTGTCCCTTCCTGAATCCCAACAACCCACCATGAGCTCAGGGGGCACTTGCAGAACAGTAGAGCACCAGCAGCTCCCCAACGCGATTCTGGCTCCTGCCTTGAGCTGCTCCTTTTGGTGAAGTCTTACGCTATTGAAAGGCGATGGGCCAGTTTGAGTCAGCATCCCAGCAAAAAGAGCTGAGCAGCTGGGGCTGAACTAACAGAATGAGAGAGTAGTGCCCACGGCCGGGGGATGCCCCCAGCCCTTTGCCTCCAGCACAGCCGCAGCCCTGCTGCCCACCTTCGGGCCCTTCTAGTTGACAGCACAAAACCCATCCAAGGCAGCGACGTGGCGGTTGCTCCATCTGCTCCAACAGACCTATTTCAGGCTAGTCACTGTCTCATATTTTACTCAGACAGGCTGTCTACTACCAATTACATATAACATCTTGAGTGTGTGAAAGACAGTGTGACTGCAAGTGTAAGGGGAATACAAGTTTTGCAACTATTACAGAGAAACAGCTTTCAGAGACACCAAAAACAGAATATAGACAAATGAAGGTTGCTACTGAATATTTAACTCAATAATACAGTTGCAAAGACACCGTTAAAGGAAGATCCAGAAACAGAAATAACTCTTGGAGCTGTGATCAGAGCCTCCATATTAAAAGGCCGTATGCAGTTGCTAAATAAACAATTAGAGCACGAACGGTAACTCTCAGGGACATCTGTATTTAAGCAAAAGCAAACATTTCATACTGAACTGTGAAATAGCCAGCTATCTAAGGCTGCTTATCAAAATAAAGGAAAGTATGGAAAAAGGAAAAAAAAAAAAAAAAAGGAATGTAATGGTAAATTTCTTGGCGTGAATTCTAATGACTTTCCACCCTCTTTTTGTTTGCTCTCCTTAAAGCTACATTTCCCTGTATTAGGTGTCTTTGGGTTTCTCTGTAACTCATCCAATAGTCTCAAAGCGAATTTGGGCAGAATTTGAAGACCCTAAAGTTTCCAGGAGAAAAAGTTTCCTTCAAAATTTTGCCATGCATGGTAGCAATAATCCAGATGACACCGAGAATGCAGCTTGTGCAGAAAGCGTAGGTTTTTAATGTTTACTACTGTTCTCTCTTGTTGATCTTCCAAATTATCTTTTTTAAAATACGTATTTTAAAGCTCTTTAAACTTTTATATTTTCCTGACGGAACAGAGAGCCTGATCATGCTGGGCATTTCTATGCAATCACTCTCTGTTCTGCTGTTTCTCAGCACTTTTATTCAAGTCCCTTCATCATCACAGAAGGTAGCTAATGAGTGGCATTACAGTTTATAGCTCACAGACACAACTGAGAGCTGTTTCTAGATTTTTACTACTAGCCATTTTAAATAACTCAAGTAACTCTCCAGCAAACAACATTCCAGCAAAGTTTTCTGTAGGCGGGCAAAAACTGACCTGTTCACGCCAGCTCCTTGGGTTGTGTTCACCTTCTCAGGACCTGTCCCCAGCTTTCTGTTTGCACTTCCCCACTCGTGAACAGCATGCACCTCGTATGACATTGAGAGCCTTGTATGACATTCTCCAAAAGTGGATTATGAGCGATGAGAACAAGTAGACCATGAATATTTACTCAGAAAATGGCAGACTACATTTTAGAAAGGCTTTGCTCCTCTATTGGTCTGCAAGGACTGCAGCCAGAATTTTAGCATCCTTACATCCCCCCTGCAGACAGATCCAGCCTTTGACTGGCGCTTGTCTGTCGTTTGCCTTCAGCAGCTGTTGGGTTTCCCCAGTGCATGGTGATGGCCGGTAAAGGAGAAGAGTCATAATAAATGCAGTCTTATGATGGAACAGGGCTCTGAGAAGGAAAGGCAGGCTTGAAGCACCTGAAATGCAACTTTTCTAGCATTGAACTAAACACAGGTCAATGCTGAGATCACCTGAACAAAAAGCTCTGAGCAAGTTTAAGTGTCCAAGTGTATCAGTTAAGATAGGTGACCAAACTAATGCATTATAATTTCTCAAAACAGAAATGGCTGCAAAATAAAAGTTATTTTCAACAACATCTCATCCAAAATTTTACACAGTCATTACTTAAGTGCTAACCGTAAATGAAGTATTAAATTCAGCTCTTTCAGTACATAGCAGAAGGTATCATTGCTAGCTATACAACCCACCTAACAGATCTTGTTACTGTTGGTCCTCAGTCCAGTTAGGCCAGGATACCAAAGATCTTAGTGTGCCAAATTAAGGCCATATTTCCACACAAATTCTGCATTGATTACTTTTGAACTCTTTTGAAAATGTGACCCTGAAATAACAGTTGAAAGCCTAGCCTTTTCAATCATATTGTCTTACGAGACTCAGATTTTGCAGTAAACATCATGCATACAACAGCTTTATAATAAAAATTTAATAATAATAGTTTTCTATCACTCCAGACATGAACTGAAAAGAGACACACGGGCTGGATCATCTTGAGAGCAAAGGAATTTCTGTCAATGCTTCAACTTGAATGAGTTACGTAATAAATCTCAAAAATTATGGACACAATTGTAAGTTTTTCTACTGCATCTTTACACTGAGCTCTAAATAGTTCTCTTTTCATAGCTAATATGACTTTTTTGGTACAGACTCTGTGGCCAAAACACCACCAGTACATCGCTAAAAATGTATTGATGTGAACCTGATGCTGAGAATAAATTTGATTGGAGTACAGAGGGGGTTTTAGCATCAGGTGATTAACTCTATGGACAAGTGTTCAGGTACGTCAGAAGCAGGAAAATACTATTAAATATTTCTTTAAAGACAATTACAATAACCACAACTCTTCCACTGAATCCAAATCAGAAAAAATTCAGGTTGCTGCTGCTGTTGTGCAATGGTTGGATTGTGTTTCCTGCTGGCTTCAGTAGGTTTTCATCGTCTAAACTATTTGTTAATAGTTTAAGAAATGCAGTGATTCTTTTCCATAGCATGATCCAAGTATAAACTGCATGAGCTCTTTGGAAAGAAAAATACATGTTAGCCAGTAACCTCTCAAATATAACAGAACACTTAGAAACAGCAGAGAAATGCTACATTAGTATTCTTTCTTAGTCAGTGTTAAAGGAAAAAAAAAAAAACAAAAACCAAACCACAGAATGGATTAATGAGGATGTACTAAGCTATAAATGCTAGGCATCAGCCCACGTTTCACTTGGGGGATCGAACATTTTCCTTTGTTTACAATTCTGCCTTCTCATTTACCTGAAATAATGTTGGTACCAAACCACCAATCCCAGTTGTTAACAGCTGACAGAAGGCTGTTTATGACCAATGCCTCATTTTTTTTCTTTTCTTTTTTTTTTTCTTTTCAAGATTCAAGGAACTTCTGTATTAGTTAAAGAATAAAAAACAGTTTATTTCTATAGCTTTCTCTGCTATGACTTCTTTTCCTCAAATAAGATTGGAAAAATGGCTTGTAGATACTCTGTTATTGCTTTATTTTCTAATGCATCATATCACACCAGATTATATGGGGTATCACTCAAATTAAATTTACTCCCGAAAGATGCAATAACTTTCAATCAAACCACAGGTACCCAGCATCCTTCAGGAACAGTCCTGTAAGGCAGGATGAATGGATGAGGGTGAGCACAAGCACTGTAAGGCTACGGATCCAACCAACTGGGGAAGAACAAATTACTATTGCTGGATGCAAATAGTTACAGTCTTAAAAAGCTATTTTGATTAGCTGAATAACTCACAAATTATGTGTCATCCTGGGAAAAAACATTTCTGAGAACACAGCTCCTCAGAAACGGTCCTGTGATGAAATGATGTCTGGTTTCCAGATCTAGGTTCAAATAGCCCACATTTAGAAATGCCTGAATACCAGCTTAATATTATTACACTAGGCATCAAGAATAATAAATAATTAGGAAATAATCCTTAGCTAAAGGTATATAGCCTTCCTATTAGGCAGTTGTCAAGCTGCTTCTGACTGGCTGCCTCTCACCCACTATATCTAGATGCAGGGGAAAGCTGGTAAGTTGGAAAACTGGAGAGGTGCAAAAAGCCAGAATGCAAAACCCACACCAGGAGAGAAACCCTTTGTGATTAAATGTGCCTGCGCGTAGGCTAAAACTCTTCCCCCCAAACACTCAAATCACCAGTGTCCAGGGTCCTTCCAAGACCAGGGTGCATTTTAGAGCAATTCCCACCGCTGACTCCAAGTTGCCTTTAATTAGTAAAAAAATCCCTGGATACTAAAAGTTTCCGATAGCACTGTCTTAGAGTCCATCCCATCTAAAGGGCCTGCTTTGCTCAAATTGAAAGGGCCTCTTGCTTATTAACACTGTTAAGATGCTCATCATTTGTGAGTTTGTCTCAGCTGGTCACACACACAGGACAAGTTAAATCAACTGCGAAAGTTTCAGCTGTAGAAGTTGTGGAGAAATAGCACCCTTTGAAAGAGCTGTTTTCTAAAGTTGAGACAAGATAATTGTGAGGACTCTTTCTGCTTTGAGGAAATGAAGGTGTTTTCAGAAATCTTTTCATCCCAAGCTAATACTTAATTGCTCATAAAAACATATGCTCAGTGATCCCATATTAGATACTTTATAGTTTCTGCTCAGACTCTGGCTTTGGATGGTGTTTTAACTGCTCGTGAAAATTACCATTTTTATAGGGACTGAACCATTATGAACCTTCATATCTGTCCTCTGAAAAGACAAAAAAGACCACCATGTCTTGCATCTAAAATATAGAAAGCTTAAAGAAATTTATATCCTGATATAAATCACAGCATCTGCAAGATGGGGAATTTCAAGGCAATACACAAGGTGTCCACAATCTACTGGGGCCATTCTTTTAGTGCTGCGTTCTCACACCGGGAGGTGTCTGTCACTCCTTTGGATGACCCCAGTGTTTTTTCCTTGAGCCTAGTGCCTGGTGGAATATTTCATACTTTTATTAATCTCAACTTGAAAAATTGCTTCCAAATTTCTTTTTTGTATCTGTTGATACTCAATTTACACCATCTGTACTGGGCTGGAAAACACAGTCCTGATTGGTATTCCTGTACCAATTAAATTTGTATTGGTTTGTATTACATATTTGATCGCTGCTTTTCTAAACTCTACCAATTTTTTCTTAGGTCCTTTTAGCCCTAAAATCAATTCCCTTCCCCCGAAAAATGAAAAAAAAAAAACCTACACTCCATGCAGCAACAAGTTCATAGACCTAAATATGAGTCATCAAAAGATGAAATTAAGAATTATTATTTATGATTTAGACTAGATGTGACCTAAAAATTCTACTAAGAACCGATACACTTACTCTTTAGAAGGACTGTGCCCCGTATCCCTCGTGCTACAAATATTAGAAGCCTTGCAGAAATTTGTATGTATGAATAATCTATATGCAAGAATATGCTGTAGGATTTGCTGGAAACACACATTCATGTGTAAAGTTAATAGAGCTACTCAGGAATGTAAATTTACTTATATGCATCATTAGTTGCAGGCCAGGGAGATTATGCTACCTATTCCAGTCCATATAACGACAGCTTGCTCACCTAGCACATACCGTGTACTTCAGTACAGTATATCTGGGTCACTTTTGACAAGAAAAAAGGATTGGAATCACAATTAGTCAGCACAAAATTACCAAGTGTTACAAGGTGGCAGTAGTTTCGGTCGCCCTGAATTTGGTGCTTGATTATATCATAAAACAGTTGTTGCCTCAACAGAGACTTAGATTTTTATCGAACTAGTTCCTCTAAAAACAAACACAACTCACCTCCCTACAGTAAATCCTGGAGAATTAAGCAAAAAAAAAGGATGCACACACAATAAGCTTCTGGAAGACAGAAATGGTCTCTTACTATACATCTGAGGACCTATCAGTGCAAGAAAGCTACTTATTAATGGAGTCTACTGTAGAAATAATAGGCAATAAAAAGGAAAAAAAAATGATAGCTATATAAGTTGCTCATGGAACAAAACAATTTAAATGAGAATTGTTTCTTATTGTACACACAGGGCTATAAATTTTTCTTTATATCTATATATGTATATAGAGACAGAGATAGACATATTCGCTCTTTAAAATATCATCTTGTACTAAATTCTGCACGTAAAGTCCAAGGTAATTCACTTTCTGCAAGGTTAACATTTTATACCTCAATTCATGGTACCCATCTCTGCATTTAATGAGCAAAGCTCACAGAGTTAAAAATATCTCCTTTCATTGCTTATTAACTCCATTTAGCTAAAAACCGGGCAACTTCAGTTTCCATTACAGACATTGGGTATGGATGTTCAGCACCTCTGGGAGGGGGGCATGGGGCCTGATTCTTTCTGAATGTAAGTATATGTGTAATCTGTACCACGCATGTAAAGTACATCTTCTATTGACTTTGAGAAAAGTTGCGGATATTCAGTATGAAGAAATCTGATTATGCTTACACACTGTTCAGTGTAAGGAATCAGGTTTGTGTCTGCAAATCTATCAGCTCAGATAGATTTTGTGCATGGCCCTGCTGATCGAAGAATGAATGCTTCCATGAAAGGCTTTTTTTTTTTTTTTAATAAGCCATCTTGCTAGCGGTTGAATACTACGTTATTTATGTCCCAGGAGGATGCTATACCAATTTAGCTGAGTGTTGTTTTAAAGTTAAAGTGATGAGGGAAATCCAGTAGCCTTAACCTTTATTGTAACCCTCACTTAATTTCAGCTGCCCGGGGTTAGGTGAAAGTAGAGATTATAAAACATAGCAACAATCTTATAAACTCTAAAATAACATGACTTTTGTAATTAACGTGATATTACCGTATGGTGATCCAACTTCATTTTACACTCCAGAATAGCCTACGAGCTTGCAAGACCCACTCTGTTTGTTCTTTTGGTACACAGGCACAAATAATTCTGCAGTTTGCCAGGTTTATCGGGTGAGACTGAGAAACATCTGCAATGCACTGGTTTTGTAGCCTTAGCAAAGGGTTGCTGTTGGTAAGAGGTGCAACATACGCCTGTTGTGGAAGATTCATTCCTCAGTTTCAGGTTTCTGGAAACGCAGTAAATTTTACTCCCCAGCCCACAGACCAAATCCTGCCTCATGAGCAATAGGTACACACAGTCAAGCAGCATGAGTCTGCCAGAGGCGCAAAGAGTGAGTCAGCTCTTTTGGAGCCAATCCATAATGCTGGATTCCAAGATTTAGGTTATGCTGCACCGTGCCGTATTTTCCCTGATTTAACCCACTGTCATAACATTTGCCCACATGCAATAATTCCTACACGTTCATCACCCAGCCCATCACTCAACACATTTCTCAGTGAACTTTCCTGATGAACAATATCCTCCTCTCCCAGTAATATTTCATTATTCACATTGTAAGCATATCCATTGCTGGGTGTATAGAAATTACTACTGCTGGTCCATTTAATTCCTACTTGTTTAAGAAAGGTCAAAAGCAAACCTGAAGTACAGCTGACTAGAAAACAGCTTCTGCATGAGGCACAGAGAGTCTTGGAAACTCCAGCCAGCTGTAAAGGGTAAAGCACGATTTACTCCACCGGATAGCATTTCTGCCAATGCTAGGTGTGCTACAGTCAAATGTCAACAGCTACAATAGTAAAAGTTTTATTTTGACTAAATGAATAGATAAATGTAGCAAAAGGTCTTGAAGGCTAGTCTTTTCCACTGCACCCGTTGGAGGTGGGAATACAGTGCGGACCGGTACAGAAAAAACAGCACAAAACAGTGATCATACCGATTAGCTGAACTCACGTGGAAAATGCAAAAATGGGCAGCGCACATCAACACTAATTTAAACGTTTTTGGTTCAAAGGACTCGAGAGGTTGTGGACATCCATGCTAGGAAGCTTTGCAGAGCCACGATCACTGAAAACATCTACTGACACTGTTGGAAAGAGCCTCACACACAGAGGACACCATTAAAAGTCACTTTCAAGCTCAATAGCCTTGCTGTGGGGATGCAAGCCAAAGACCCATCAGAGCTGGGTGTGCTTCCATAGAGCATTGCGCTCTGTTGCATAGATATACCTTGTGCAGCATTTGATAAATCATCTCTGAGCTGTAGTTCTCCACCCCTTGGGGACTGCAAGACACTACTATCCCAAAAGGCTTTCAGAAGGATAAAGGCAGTAAAGATAATGCCATTGCTTAGATATTAAGAAGCAGAACACACATAGATATCTTTTATAGATGTGTGCCTAGAGGACAGCTCTCAATCTAGATGAGGTTCTGTTCTTCTTTGCAACCCATATGTTGACCAGTGTCCTCCCCCTTAGAGAGCCTTATACGCTCCTTAGGAGCAATCTGGAGCAAGACGGACCCCTCGTTCCCAGATGACCTCTCTATCGGGGCACATATCTTAGTCAGTCGGTCTGTTCAGGCAAGACACCAGTACAGCCTCCAGGCACGAGACGCTGCCAGCACTGCCTGCAAGCCAAACGTCATGCCTCGCAGCACAGAGTGAGTAGGAGGTAAGTCAGAAGGAGACATAAGTGAACACTCATAAGGCTGCAACACAGCTTCTGCTTAAGAAAACCTTTTCCCTTCCCCACCTTGCTCAGCTTCTCAGCTCTGAGTCATGTTGCCACGACACAGCGTATGGTCTGCTCAAGATGCTCTTTCCTCACTTTGTATCTTTCAAACAACAGGGTTGGAGGTGACCATAATTATTCACCAGAGCCAGTGTTTTGCACATTTAGGGCTGGCTGTGAACACTTTGCAATTTCTTCTGAATATGTCATGCTTATTTCCCCTAGAAAAGCCTGTTAACTATAAACACAGTCTGTAAATATATATTACACATACAAACTACAGAAAGAAAAAAAGAGAGCACAAAAGCTAACCACCTTTAGGATAAAAAAATAGAAATTCTAGAAAAGTGAACCATCATTTAGGCACCAGTATGTTAATCCATTTCGTTAATAGCTAAGAAAATCTGGTAACCATCTTAAGCTCCAACTCTGTCACCTTGATTATTGTGGCCACTAGCCCTTCTCATTTCCCAGTTTACAAGGACACTGGTGCCCCAGCTATCCTGACACAAGTCCTTGTTGAATGCTCTTTTACAGTAAAGTGCTGGGGCTCCCGCCAGCCCCAGCCCCACGTCCCCAAAGTGCCTCACCAGCTCCTGCACCTGACTCTCGGCCGCTCGGCAGAGCACGACATTTCCCTGCCCATACTAAGCTGGGGAACAGACAGGAGGAAAAGCAAACCACCAGCAGCCTTTCCTCTATGAAATCCCAGTTAGAATCCTTACGGATGGCCTGCAGCTCCTCAGAGGTTTCATGTGAAGCTCAGATGTGGCAAGGGGCAAGAGAGGAGTACTTACAAGAGAGGAGTGTGAATAGTTCTTGGAGGAAGCCAGAAGTATAAGAATAAAGACTAAGCAATAGAAAACAGAATGGAGGAGAATATTAATTAAATTTAAAGCAGGTTTCTGGTGCACCAAGAGGTCACTGTTCAGTTATGTCATTGTAATTCATGATGATAAAGCCACGGTTGCCCCCAGCTACAAAAAAAAAATAAGATTGGATTCTTCGGTCTAAAGATGCAGTGAAGCAGACGGAGGCCAGTAAGGACTAGGACGCAGGGTGAAGTAAGAACAACAAAGATCCAAGATGAACTATCCATGACAAATGGGTTTGAAGGCAGAAGGTACCCAAAGAGGAGGAAGAGGAACATGGGATGATTTCCTTCACTTGGACTTTCACCCAGAGGCAACCACTGCGTTGCCCTCTGCGCCGAGGCTGTACTGTAGAAACTCTTATATGCTATAAACCTTGCTGAGAAGAGACAGTGGTCCCAAGACATACAAATGGAGCGCAAGCCTTCATGCCATGCCTGAGGGGTGTCGTCATGCTCTTTCTATAGCACAGAGAGAACAGGGATGCAGCTCTTCTCCTTGCAGGTAACCACTTGTGTGTGCCTTGCAGAAAACTGAGGAAGAAAAAGATTAAACCCATCAGTACATTCAAGCAACTTGCTCAAATAAAAAAGGTTGAATGAGGCATCATCTGCTGACGGCCCCACAGCAGGGAGCAGCCAGTTCTTTCTGCCTTTTTTACCAGGCTCTGCCTGACAGGGCAGGAATGTGGTTCTGTTCACCCCAGAAAGTCCCCATTCAATCACATATCTACAAAATTCTCATAGCCTTCTCCTTCCGTATGCCTTGTATCATCTCCTACTAAAGCTCTACTGTATATAAATGCACTGCTATGAGCAATTGAATTTAGAAAGTGACTATAAAACCCCCCAAAGATTTTACTTAAGACAAAATCATTAGCCTGCTGAAAGCGTTAGAGGTGACCTCTGGCATAAAAAGTAATGTGGCAGTAAAGGGGTTAGTATCTAAAGATACATTCAAATCCAATGCATGATAATAATTCAGAAATTGGCAATCGTTTTCCAAACCTCCAGTGCCGAATACAGCTATTATTCTTGTGACTATCACTTTAAGGAGGTGAGTTACAGAAGCAGGAGATCTCTTGAGAGAAGTTATAATAAATCTTTACTGACTTGTCTTTTAAGCAGGAAGAAAAATCCATCTACAAAAAAGCTTCAAGGCAAAATGTTACACGACTTCAGATTCAAACTTTTTATTTATTAGAAGAGATGTAAAGTTGTCTCCGAGTGTTTGACATTACTTGTTCTGAGCAATAGAAGTAGCGATGCTACTCCAGGGGAAACATCTTCCACTCTGGCATTGTTCTTAAAATATAGTATAGTATAAATACATATAGTTGTGTCAGTCAGACAGGTACTATTCTAAGATATAAATTACACACTCATGATACACATACAGAGTAGTGCTGTGTAAGCATTGAAAAAAAGAATCTGATCAGCAGTATCTGATTTGTAATAGATAAGTTCAATTAATTACGACCCTTGTTTGGGAACTGAGGTGTCAGCATCTACACCGAACCCCTGAAAGGGAGCAAGGTTTTCCTGGTTTGGTTTGCTTTATGTTGTTACCCTAAGCTTTTCTGTTGTTACAGTAAGCTTTTTTGTTGTTACAGTAAGCTCTTTTGGGTTCTGTTTTATAACCAGTTCTTTCAACCTTCAAGAACAAAGACAATTTTTATGCTGAAATACATGATCAACTTACATAGCAAAATCAAAAATTCAAGACTTAGTGCATTTGTTTCTAAACCTGTTCCAATAAGTAGTCTGGAGAACTTTGATCTCTGACAGGTTTGTTGGTTTTGCTGATAAAAAAGCCAAACTGTGGAAGCAAAATACACAGCAGCTGAGATTCCAATACTCCACAGATGTTTAAATATACCTGTCATCACTGAAAATTATCTCCAAAAACTGTAGGTACACCTATAGGAACTACTAGAAGCTTTGTGTCCAGAACAGGAGTCGAAATACACATGGAAAATCCTCCAGTACAAAGGAAGTGAGACAAAAGCTGTTTTCTAACCACACATAAAATCCATAGCTAAAATAATAAAATACTTTCCCACTAGTCACATGGAAACTAAGCCTTTTATTAGTTTGTCTACACCACTGACAGTCCCAAGATGGAATTTTCCACTTCACAACAGTAGGGTTGAACAAAGAACTGATACAAACTGGTCCTAGAAAATGGGATGACACTGCAGCTTTCCAGCAAACAGAGATGAAAGCCCAGATTCTGATCCCAGGCAATGATGCTGGCATGCACAGTAGCAGGTTTCTGAAGAGCTCAATACCACCTGCTAGGTAGTGAAGAGTGGTTGGTGTGAAAATGGCCAACAGCCGAGGTCCCAAGTGAACCACGTACCAGGAAAGCTGTACTTACAGCTCCACCTTGCTAGAAGATGTGACTTCGCTCCCATTTAAGAGGAAAAGAAGCCAGGGACTCAGAAAGGGAGATCTGCTTCCGTAGAAGTGAAGACTGATGAATTTAGGCGAGGTACAGACCTGAAAGATTACTTTCTGTGAGATTAAGAAACTCAGCTCATACAGTTAATCATGATTCATTTCATCCCTGACTAATGGCCAGGTGCCTTAGCGTGCTGAATAAGATTTTGGTCTGCATCTAATTGAATACTTGCCCAAGCCAATTTTTTTTTCCCAATAACAAGTATAAGTCATCCCAAGGAAATTATGACTCTACATTGGTAATTTAATACACTCATCTCTTATAAAACTTAGAATCTTTCAAGTCTCTCTCTCAGTTCAACCTGTGCTTTTGAGTTCACATATTTCGGTAGGAAAATAGTGGAGGAGTGGGGAACTGTAAATACTTTCAAATGTTAAGGCATTAGAAGTCATTGGAGTAAAAAGATATAAAGTATGCAATGCAACAGAGACAAGCGCAAACCCTTACTCTAACACAGGAACAATCGGGTACATAATTATGAAACAGAGAATTGCCATCTAAACAGAAACAGTGTCAAAAAGGGCCGGCAGAATTAAGAGCTTCAGGAACTGCCCAGAGTCAACATTACCATTTCATTACCCCGCCAGGCCACTTATTTGTAAAATGGAGCTTCCTTCAATGCAAGCCTCCCACACGCCTCAGAAAGGCGTTGTGTCCTTTTGGCGGCCAAACATCAAGAAAGAAACTAACCAGGAAGTGTCCAAAGAGAACAACAAAAGAAAACAAACAAAAAAAACCCAGATAACTTAACAAAAACAAAACCCAAAAGAGAAAACAACAACAACGTAAAAATCAAAGGTGAAGAAAACAGAAAAGAAAAATGGGAGAAGCTGAAGTTCCGTTTACTGAGTCAGGCATTAGAAAAGACATGGTAACAATTTTCAGATATTTAAAAGATAAATCTTCTTTGTGTTCACTGGGTAGAAATCAGAAATGGTTTTAAATTAAGAAGAGAAGATGTAAGGTAAACATGAGGGGAGAAAAAAAAATCTCTATAATTAGAAGGATAATTAGGCAATAGAATAGAGGAGCACTTAGGAAGGTGATTGACCCACTTGACTGGGATGCTTTTAAGAACAGAGTATGCAAACATCTATGGGAAAGGCTCTCAGTATAACGGAGTCTGTCTCCATAGACGGATGGACCATAGGACCTCTCAAGGACACTTCTAGCCTTTTTTACTATGATTATATCATTTTACAATTTAAATACAAAGCTTTCACATTTGTAATATAACAGATACATTGAAGATAGGTAATTGTTATACCTAGGAATGGGTCATATACTCCTGCTCTTGGAAAGATTAGCTGTTATTAGGCAAAAATGTGAGAGGCAAATAAATCTTCTCTCGAAGTGAGTGGAAGCAGTGGTTGTTGCTGCCCATAAAGCCAGCTACACGTAACACCGGTCAGAAACTGAGCTATGCGGAGGAAGAAACAGGCGTGTTCACTGTGGACATACTGCAAATTCAGAGATCCGATTGCTGTTTGCAGAAGCTGTCATTGCACAGCCAAAGCCTAAAGTGCCAGATGCATAAACACAGAGGGTGGCAGGAGATCTGACAGGCACAGACACACTTATGGAGTCCAGAAACAAAACTAAGAGGATTTTTTAACAGAAAGCAGGGTGTAAAAGAGACACAGAAAGAGAGAAAATCATAAGGAGCACTGCTCAGAGGAAGCAAAGGAGTAGGAAAAGGAGGAAGCAGTACTTCAGAGAGAAGTTTGGGAAGGACTAAGCCCAGCATCCCCTGCTATGGTCTAATACAGTGGGAAAATTAAGAAAAGAGGTGTAAAAACAATTGGGTAACCTTCTAAACACAAGAGTTCAGATCTCAGACCCACAAAGTAGCAGACAGGAGATGATGGAGGGGATTGACCTATTTCTTTGGAATCAGAGTGAGGGAACTCCTGGAGAAGGCAAGAGAAGGAAAACAGATGAGCAGAAGGCAAAGGCAGGCCATGCAAGAGGGCAGCGATGGCAGCAGTGATGAGAGGGGAAGGGAAGCCGCGGGAAGAAAAAGAAGGAGCTAGAGGGGAAAGGAGCGGGGAGATACAGGGGACAGAATAAATGTGGTGGGCTGCAGACAAGCACAGCTGCAAACAAACCAAGTGAGTACTGATGTAAGAAAAATTTGCTCAGCTCTCCTCCAGGAAAATGGCAAGCATTCCCCTCCACCCACAGCCCAACAAGAGCGAAGGGGAGTGTGTGGCATCACAAGGACCACATGCTCTTCCACAGCCAGCAAAGAGCGCACACAAACTCCTGCAGAAGCAGTGCTTTCAAAGCAAACCTAGCAGTTCATGCAGTTGAGCTGATCTGGACTTTATTTAGCATTTCCATGGCACTCAGCATATTCAAAACACAGTGCAACACTGTTTGCTGCCCAAGAGCGGCCGTAAGGCAAGTAGGGTCTCCTCAGAGAGCACAGAGCCCTGACCGGCCTGTGCCGTAGCTCCAAACTGGAGACGCCTTACATGTGCCCCAGCTCAGCACTTTAAATGCAAGTCCAACCATCACCTTTTTGACGGACAGATAACCCTTAAATTTTGCATAATCAAAACGTCCATTTAATTTAGTTTAAGCAATTCTAATGCTAAAAGACCGTCTCTCTCTGAAAGCATTTGCCTTTCCCACCACAAGATTTTTTACTCAGAAACAGCGCCAAGCATTTTTGGCAGTGGTAGGAGTCCTCCACTTGTTCCTGTCTCACACCACTACCTAACTTTTCTTATTGGACAAAGTTGTCTTCATAAAGCTAATATCCCACCGCATGTCACTCTATTCATTTCGGTGTCCTTTATCTTTTTTATTACCTACCTACCGATTTCTCTGCCAAGACCTTTTCATGATTGATCTGTTACAACTTTATTAGAAACTGTTCACTTACAGAAGGCTTGGGGGGGGTCACATTTACTCCCAATGTAATTAAACTGACAGCAGTGGCTTTATCCCAAGAAAAAAAAATTGACTATGTACATTCACAATAAATACTCAAAATTACTCAATTGTTTTCCATATCTCTTGTTTCTCCTCTGGAGACTTAAGGTCTATATTGAGCTATACATCTTGGTCTTGTACACATCCTTCAGTATCAGGAGATATCAACAGTAATTACATCAGGATCTTTGAGTTAGTTAATTGGATTTAAAATATTCTGATCATGAATCTAGATCAGGCCTGGTTTTGAATCACAGGTAGGTTGAATTGCTGGCATAGTGGCTATGAAAGAAACATTTGTTAGCTAAATCCCTCATCTGCATTTCATTCACTACCTATTGTTACAAAGGCAACAAAAATCATAAGAATTTGAAGACATTTATAATTACAGTCTTTCTCTCTATACCTACCTTATCACACATTTCAGTCTCCTGTTTCTTTTGTATGTGTGTGCTCTTACCACCTCCCCTTACTACCTCCAATCCACAAAGGTTGCTTTATGACACCATTTCAGAATTAAGGAATAGGTTTTTCCTCTAACTCATGGGTTGTGTTCACCTCCTTACCTTTTTATCATCTCCTGCCTGATCTTCATAATCACTGTTCTCTTTTCCTTTCTGGAAACTAGCCATGACTCCACCCAACTTTGAATCTTCAAACTGGTTTCCACCTGGAAGTCTAAACATTGCCAATTCCTCCTCATTGTATTATTTAATGCTAGGATTGGCCCCCGGGATTTTCCTGAGAGAAATGACTCCATGACTAAGTTTTCTGACAAATGTGAGCTGTGAGAGAACACATTTGAAAGGACAAAGGGAACTCTTTATCCTTCACAGCAGCAAGAAAACCCAGGCAGTTGTAAACTCTGCCTTGTTGCCGATATTTAAGAAATATTTTGCCCCTTTAATAGGTACAGATCTCCCAGGTACAGATTTCCTAGGTACAGGCACTTGGAGACAGTATGGATAAATTTTAGGCCATATATCACATTTTATGCGGACATCAGCTATTTAAATAATGAGAAACCTTACTAATGGAAAAAACTTCACCAGGAAAACAACCTGAGATGACCAAGGGCATAGCAAAAATCACTGTCATGCTGGATTACAGTCCTGCAACACCCAATCTATCCGATATCACACTATGAAAATGTTCTTTTTTTTGTGATAGTAAGTTAGTCAGACCTTCAGAGATGTGCACCATGTAGTGGTGAGCAGGCAGCCCTGCTCACTTCAGTCAGCCCTGTGACTTTCCTCCTCCAGCTATAAACAGCTGATGTGATGCTTTCATAGCCTCCAAAGGCACTTGTAGGGACAATGTAAATAACCTGTGACCTCCTTGAAAACCCAACACAAAAATGTCAGCTATAAGAGGATTTTTGTTTATGCCAGTTTGTGTTTACAAGGTGCCAAGGAAAGTAATTATTGTGGTTATGAAAAATGTCATGCAAAGTGTCCTCTAGAGTCTGGAGCTGGGAAAATGAAAAGCATCCTCTGCAAAACTATTTGCTAAAAGGCAACATAGGAAAAACACTGATGTAAAATTTGCCAGTTAGGCCATCTCCATGCAAATAGAAGGGGGAAGGACCTCGTAGTCATCATGAGCTGAACTGTGGAAGTGCTTATCAAACAGCAAAACCATCAAGCTCTGCATAGAGTATGGCTCACATCTAGCAAGCCCAGTCCTCAGGTAACCAGTGGTGGTGAATCACTGCAGGCAGACCGGAGGCTGAACTTCCTTGCGTAAGCCACCTGCCAGCTAATTCTGAGGAACACCAGTAAAATATAACATCTGTTTGTATGTAATTTGCCTAGGGGAAAAAAAAAAATGCAGTTCAGGGAATAAATAAGTACTCTGATGCAAATTCTGTGCCTAGTTATTTCTTTGCCTCATGACTTGCTTTTGTCACACATGCTGAAAATACTTTGGTTTTAATATCTCTAGCCCCTAGGGAAATTTTCCATTTCCTTCCCCTCTCCCTCCATTGTACATCCACATTGAGGGTTTCACTTCTGCTTCATCTTTACCTTCCAGCAAGTTCTGTCACTCTTTGTAAACGGGAAGGCGTGGGGGACAGAGGCGGTGTGCCAGGACCTATATGCTGTGGACACGGGTCCTCTAAACTTGCAGGTACATAGCACAGCAAAACACTGGTATCTTCAGTGCACCCTTCCAACAGCAAAAATGAATCCATCCCTTTTTATCCCTTAGAAACGAATGGCAGAGCACTGCAATCTGCAATCTCTTCTTCCACACTGGGGATCTTTCCTTCCCTGTCTGGATTAGAGAGAGATACAGCGTACCCATCTGTTTAAACGTGGTTCTGATTAATATGCTGTCAGCCACCCTGAAAACATTCAGATATTAACTCGCTAATGTGAAACTTGAGCTAATTAATGAGTGCGCGTACACGCTCGTGCAAGCGTGCGTGCGTGTGTGCCAAGAAGGGATTCCCACTTGGGGTGAAGCAGAGGACCCCCCAACAGGGAGGTGAGCCCGGGTCACGCTTCACTTTCGGCTCCTCCTCTGGAGCCAGCGCAGCAGCAGCGAGACTGCTCTGGGGTAAGTTTTTAGATTTGTCATGTCTGCACCGACTGATGTAGAAATTATGAAAGTGGCACCAGGAGCAATGATGGAAGGATAATTAAAAAATAATTAACAAGAATAATTTGCAAGGGGCCAAGGGACAAGAGCTTTTATTTCATCAGCTAGTGTAAGTGATTAAATAGGTACACAACACTGCTGTAAAAGTATCCCTTTTTAAAAAATTGAGAGGAGGGAAGGCGTAGAGGGAATAATTACCAATTTCTTTCTTTCTTTTGTTCTTTTGTCAGACTAACTTGCGTGACCAAGTAGTTTACTCCAAGACAGGCAGTTAACAAATCACCTACCCCCACTCCGAGAAGCAGCTCTGGCAGAGCAGCGTGATGGTGTCTGATGGAGAACACAGCTGCACAGATAAAAGGGAAGAGAAGCAGCAGAACAATCTGCTCTCGGCACTTCGGTGCCCCCGGGGGGGGCTATGGTGGGAGGAGGAGAGGAAGTCTTGCTGCATCTCCCATCAGCTGTCACACTGCTCCTCTCATCTGAAATCATTTATTGCCTCATAAAAAGAGGAGAAGAAAAAGAATGAGTTTCATCATGATATTTTGTGATTTGTTTTGGTTTCTGAAACTAAGATTACACCGTGTCTCTAAGAGACGCACACCGTAAGACTTGCTTTCAGCCGGTCACCTCTTCCTAGCAGTCCATTGCCTTCCCCCCGCAGAGGCAGCTCCCCACGTTATCTCCCAGTTTCCTGCTGCCGGCCAAGGTTGCTGCACTGTGCCTACTACCCGGAGGCTGTCCAGCTGAGAATAAACCCCACAATAAGAGAATAAATCCCAGTGATCTCATGCATTCCTCCGAAAATAACCCAGCATCTTTCATTTGAGCATTAGCTCTTGTACCTTCTCCCTTGCAAGTCTGGTGGCCAGCACTGCAGTTCCTGCATGTGGACGGGAGCCTGCTGTCAACCTTACCATGGCCAGGATCTGCTTCTGCTGGCTCAGATTAAGAATCAAGAGAGCAGCTTTTTTCCAGGGTAGTTTCAAGCCCTAAATCTGCTGCCTTTCCTTCAAGGTACATTGATCTGTGGTTCCCTGCAGCTCCCTGTTCTTGATATTCCCTTGAAATGCGATCAAAATGGTACCAACAGCAAAATAATTCGCAGTTATAAGAACTAGCCTGAAACATACAACAAGCCTGAGAAGAAGCCTTCTGTTATTAAAATACCTCACAAAGAGTCCAAATCCCAGGTCAGCATCCGAGCTGCAGATTTCATGCCAGACTTCCAGGCCAGTACAGCATGAACACATTTCTGGGAAGTATCCAAGCCTTTGAACACTTTTCTAGACCTTTCAAGTTCACCAAGCATTAATGACTGTATGAAAAATGCAAATGAAGTGCCGTATGTGAATTCAGAATTAAAGCCTTAGAGAGAACAATGTGGAAATATACATTCCAGAGGCATTTCTGCTTGGAAGCTAAAAGAAGAGCAGCTTTCAGGATTTTGCCAGGTTCCCCCATTGTAATTCTATCCTCTCTTTTGAACAACTCTACGTAAATGATGACAGGGCAGTTAAGTGCAGTGATTGTTAAATGCTCCCTCCTGTTCAGTGCAGTTTTTATCAGAGGTTTTCAAATTCAGCATCTTTATCTGTACTGCTTTGCAGTCGGTGCTAAGTGCCTGCTTCTCACCAGTCCTAACAAATATTTCTTCTGTAAGTTTGATCTTCCTGCTATCACAAGTATTACACAATATAAAAGCCAGGCTTCTAGCAGCGGAGAGGTGGATCTAGTCACACGCTAGATGCAGATTAATTTCTTGTACTCAGTCTTGTTTTCTTCAGTTTAGGGAGCAGGAGCAATTTACCTGGCACTGCACCAAAGGCCAAGGGCTTGCCCACACTAGGCTGGAGAGTTTTACAATCACAGCGAGGTTTCCCCAGTGCCCCTAAAATACAGCACATTCCAATGAAACAAATTACCAGTAAGTACTCAGGAGTGATCACATCACTCCTGCAGATTGCACTTGACCCAAGCAAGGTTAATTGTTATGTGAGTCTCTATACACATAGGTTTTGCAGCAGCAAGCATTTCCAAAGGAAAACATGAAGCTCCGTAAGTCCTTATTCTCCACATCAGCTCTATTGTTTTCAGGATACTGAATTCTTTTTTCCCTCTTTTTTTTTTTTTTGTAACCACCAAAGTCTTCTCCACACAAAGGAAATTCTCATGTTATTTCAGTGTCACCTCTGATAACACACAACCCAAAAGTAGATGGCACAAGCACTGCCGTGACAGATAACACCATTAAACTCCACCTTAGACCTACCCAGAGTAAATCTATTCCATATGCTGCTTACAAACATGCAAAACTCTTCACATTACGATTCTGCCAGAACAGATCAGAGTCCACAGATGTTAGGAAAAAACAGAACACTGTGAAATATCAGCAAGCACTACAGAGCCATTTTCTGAAGCAAAGCTCCAGAGACATCCTTTTATTCATATGCATACATAAGATTCCCTGAAGTGTAGGGTACTTGGACAGAGGCTTGCCTAGCACTGTCTGCCCTAGCACCTGACGCTCTTGCTTTGCCTCAGAACCCGGAGCAGGCTGCAGTACATTTAGCTGCTTTACCTTTCATCCCTTCTGCCTGAAATCCCACTTGCATACCAGGAAAACACCAAGAGCTTCTTACTCAAAAAAAAATTTTCGAGACTTTACATTTTCTGTCGTTCTCTGCTCAGTAAAATCTACCCAAAAGTAGCTCAAACAGCCTACGGAGTTGGAAGTTCTCAGCTGCTAACCTGGCATTTGCAGGTAACGGAGGAGTATCTGCAAATACCTTGTGAAACACCAGTCAATTAACCTTCAGGCTCACTGGCATCACACACTGAAGAGGGAGCCTCTGGCTATGGTGGATTGCTAAACACGGATGGGCATTTTATAACTTGTACTAAATCAACTAATTTTAGATTTGACCTCTCTGTAAAAAATGCAATATCGTGCCACTTTTAGAATGAATTGTTTCCGAAATGTTGGAATATTTTGGTTTGATATTTTCAAAAACATCACAATTTTGACTTTTTGCTTTAAAAACTAGGAAGTTTTGCTAACAGTTTTAAGTGAAGCAGCAACAAAAAAGGCATTTCATTCTGGGCCAAATTAAACTTTTAAGGGAGGAAGGGGTGTCAAACAAGTTGTTACACAAAACACTTCCCATGGTTTTGATTCAGTCTGTGAAAAACTGTGCTCATGTCCGTCTTTACCCCTGAGCACAACAGGTCATTTCTGTCTTCTACAAAAATCTCAGAGCTATCATAAGGAAATAAGTGCAAAAGAGCCACATAAGATGAAGGCCAACTGCTAAGAAAAAAATATGGAGTTAGCCAGGAATTGGTTTAGGTTGGAAGTTAGGTGAAGTTTTCTCATTCATTAAAAAGCTAAGGTTCAAGAGCAGTTTTCCCATAGGAACACAGAAGAAGAAAACCTAACAACTTTAACATGGATTTTGCCACACATATGAAAGAGATTAGGAGATCTGACATTTCACAACGCAATAAACTGGTCTGTATAACACAGGAATCACCGTTCTTTCCAATTTTCCCCATGAGAGTCACTGTTTACCAGAATAATTTCAGAAGCTATGGAATGAAACCTCATAAAGCATTATATATACATCTTACAACTAGAGCTCTGCGCGCACATGCAGAAAACAACTGAAGGCAAAACTATCTGCTATGTTGGACTGAGCACAGTCACTCTCGGTAGAGGAATAATCCTTGTAGTGTAATTTCCTGAAGGAAAGGATATCAAAGTAGTCACGTGCTATTGTATAAAAGCGTTTAGGAGCATGGCTTATTGATTACACAGTAAACGGCTTGAGCTCTATCATGACAGGGCTTTCCGAGAGAGCAAGAATTATCAGGTATTGTGTAAAAGTGTCTACTCTGCTCAAGGATTCTGGGAGATCTGCAGCAAAATAAGAACAAATGGAATAAAAATTGGGCTAGAAGTTACTGTGAACATTTTAACTTTTACTGGTAAAACACCCAAGGCTTTCAGCTGTCCTATTGGCAAAGGCCAATCCACATGAATGCGAACACTGCAGCTGTGAACCCAGAATCCAAGGCAAATTTTCTCATCAAAAGAGAGTCCTGGTGAGGGGTGGATGGGATGAGGTGTTGACGCCCGGGGACATTTCCACTCCTCTCACAAGCATGATGCATTGGGCAAAGCTTTTTGGCTAATGTTAACAAATGGAAACAACTAAATCTCTCTGACTTTTATCCTGCAAGGTTTTCCCTCATAATTTTCCTCTGGCTCAGACCCTTCAGCCTCACCATGCCAGTGCTGTAACATATTTTTCTAATATCATCTAGAGTGACTCCTTTATTTCCATGCAAAGTGCCAAATGAAGTTGCTGAAGTGGGAACACTTTTCTCCAAGGAACAGGGCTATATCTCCCATCTGTTTTCAAAGAGGCAGACAAATATTCATCAGATGATAACCTATCGTGACTATCCAGATGAAACATACTCAATCCAATAACCTAAAGTGAAACCCTCTGTTTTTCATTATTTACTCTTTAGCACATCTGTTTCTCTAACAGTTACTTGTAATGCTGAGCGCTTCACAAAACTGGAAAAGCTGGATATAAAGAGGAGGAAGCCACCACTGGCGTGTATTATAGGTGTGCCCTTGATTTTTATTTTTTTTTTTTACAAACGAGGAGTGACAACCTCAGCAGTTCAGAAACTGTACTTCACTTTCCTTTGCTGCTTTCATCATGAAAGTTGACAGTGACAATTTTAACAAAATTACTTTTATCTTCAGATCACATCAATACTTGTTTGTCCAACTCCCCGTGCTACTATGAGAATCCCCACACAGTGCTCTTTAGCACCCTTAATGGCATAAGTGCAAGAGGAAACACACATATATATATTACTTAAGCAGCTGGTATAGATCAACCAGTATAAACAAGAGAGAAAACTAACACACCGCTGGGTTTCAGATAGGGAACAATACCCTAGAGAACCATGGTTAAAAGTCTACACAGTTAGATGTTCACAGATAGACATCCACAGATATGCAGTGGACTTTCATTGATAGTGCATGACATCATATATAATAACAAAGGGAAAAACAAATTGAGATTTTATTTAGAATTACATTTTTCTTTGTACTGGCACCCTTGAGAAAGCAGCCTATGTTGATATAAAAAGGGCCATATTGACCCCTTCTCGCTTTTGGCAGTTGGGTTGGCAATAACTGTCTCTTTTTATTAATACTGTTTTTATCTACAGCTGTAATGACCATCCCACATAGGTGAAATGAAAGACATTTATTTTATGCCTAACACCTCATGGGGGGGGGGGGGGGGGGGGGGGGGAGAAAAAAAAAAAATCAATGTATTGCACCACTTTGCTGAATAACTTTTTGCTGTCGAGGAGAAACAGCCCTCGAGGGCCAGTCACCTCACCTAGTGTGCTCAGAAACTAATTGCAACCACTGCGCCTGAGAGGCGGGATCTCGCCATCGAGTGTGCCGCTGTCTGCAGCTCTCTACACTAATGTGATCAGCAACGATAACATCAATTGTGGAGAAGTTCCTTGAGGACAACCTAAGTCTTCCACCATTAATCAGCGTTTTCTCATAAAAAGTAACGGAAACTATGGAGCAGCACTGAAAAGCCCAAGCAAGTTGTCAGGTGTTAGGTCTGCCTGGGTGAGCTCAGTCTGCTGAGATGTGAACTGAGACGTTATCATCTCCAGGCACCAGCAGCAATGAATTGAACAGAGCTTAAAAACCAATTCCTTTCCAGTCACTCCTCCATAAAAGAACAGAGAAATTTATTGGATATTTTCAAACAGAGAGGCCTATCCAAGTCACGTAAAGAAAAAAAAAAAAAAATGAGATATTTCTCCCCCTAGCTAAGGATCTACAGTAGGAGACATCACTTTCCTATAGGACCTGAGGGTATGTCTATACTGCAGTTACCATCCAGTATAACCAGAATATCCTACATCACTTGCTCATGTAACTGCCAGCAGCAGAAATACAGCACTGTGTTTCTCGACGCAGGTTATAAAACCTGTCTGGGAAACTTTGCCTACACTTGAACAGGTTTTGCAGCCCACACTAATTGTTATAGTGCCATAATGATGCTGCTAATGCTAATTTAAAGATAGCTCAAGTCTTGTCTGAAGGACAAGTGTCCCAGTCTCACCTGAGGGAATAATCTGAAACAGCAGCAGTTGAAATCTAACTTTGGCTTCACAACTTCATCAGTATCAATGTGGCTAGGGACTGCTCCCAGCTTCCTCGTGTTTTTTCAGAGCGAAACGCCAAGTCAGTGCCTGCCTCGCAGCTGGACCGGTCTGGTCTTTCAAATCCATACACTCATACTTTTTTCATTACGTATTTCCCTCACTCCTAAATATTTTGGTTTATTTTATCTTCACCTTTAATCAAAGACTCAAATTATATATTTTGCCCCCATCTGAGTGGATACCAGGATGAATACTAGGATGAAAGATGTAGTTCCTTTTTCATCAGAATAGCTTGCAGAATTTGTTCCTTCAACTTTTTATCACAGCAATATCACCTCTACAAATTGTGTTATTACACTACTAAATGATAAAGAACTCCAAATGGTATTTTTTAGAACTATTTGTGCCTAACATAACATGTCAATCATATCGCCTCATATATAAAAAAAATAAACAGGTATGCTTTTATCTGCCCTCAGTAGTTCACCAATCTCGTACTTTTCTTATAAGGTAAATTCTTCCAATTACTATGGGCAGCTGCAGAGAATTTCTGGCTGGGATAGAAATACTTTCCAATAAGTGATGGTGATGTCATCTTTCATATATAATTTGCAATCTAAGATATACAAACAAAAAAACATATAGTGAAACTCGTCCAAGATGATTACAAACAAAAATAGATCTGAAATAGCTTGAGAGAATTTACAACTGATAATGTGTCCTCATCTGTATAGAAAACAGTCATTGAAAGTCAAGGAAGCGCATGCAAGAAAGTCACAGTGGTGTGGAGTTGTGGAAGCCCAGATATAACTTTTGTTCCAGAAAATACCAGGTGCCAAAACATTTGGCTTTACAGCCTCTGCTTTGAAACCTGTCGTCAACCCACAACTACTCAGTGAAACCAGGACTTGAAGTCTTACCGACCTCCCTATTAGCCTCGAAGGATGAGTCAACGTACAGCAAATCTGAAAACGTTTTTCTTTAGTCACCTGTTGCTAAAACTACATAGGAAATTCCACTATGGAGTTTCCTGTCTTTCCACTAAAGCTCAAAAATACTACCAAAATAAGTCAAGCTCCGTACCTCACTTAGGGCCAGTTTCCAAACTATGCTGGAGTAAAAGGAAAGATTTATTCCGAAGAGCTACGGCTCAAACTTTTAGAAAGAAATAATCAAAGTAAACTAAAGTCTTATCAAACAAATTTTAATCAAGTTGGCATTTCACGGAGGTTTGAAATTCAGTATTATCTAATATTTTAGAGCAACTTTATCACCCTAGTGCTTATAATGATCATCTCCACTCTTGCTGCACTGAGCTTTTCAGCGGTATTTAGGCTGGTTGCAGTGGGGCAGAAAATAAGGTTGTTCAGAACTAGATGTGTGGTAGGAGCAAAACCAGCAAGGCAACAGTTGGTAAGGGTGTTGGAAAGCTTAGCAGGAACAGTCATTTATTAAAAGCCATAGGGGAGCTGACGGTACTGTGGGTGGAAAAAAATAAAAGCGCCAGTACGCCATTCACAAGGGCAGTAGCGATTCTACAGAGATGTCAGATGGTAGTGACTAGGGACCCAGGTGGGAGTCAGGCATGCATGCATGCTAGTAAATAATAATAATAGAAGATAAATTTTCCTCATGACATGACAATTTTTATGAATAGATTATTCCACTCAAAAAAATTTATATTATGAATTGGTAACAAAATATTTTAATTATAGGTTATATAAATTATAAATATAGCTCCAGTTGTTTCTTACAACACTATACAATAACAAAAGATTTTTTTCTGATGTGTATCTGTGCAAACAAATATGCTGCTACAACAGCATGGAAAATTTACACCAAGTTATTTCTCTTTGTTCTTTAATAGACCGTAAATTTTCTTTAGTAGACTATAAATTTCTGTTGTATAAATTGTGTCCATGAAAAAGCATCTAGGTAGGTGCACGTGAAACAGGTCTCAGGTGGATAGAGAAGGAAGTAGAACAGCTTAATAAAATTAAGCTACTACTACTCGGCTTTTCTTATCTCCTCTCATGCTAACCAACACATCCCGTAACACCACCAACCAGATACTATTCCCATGCTGCACGGAGGATGAGTAACATAGAGAAGGCTAAATGGGCTGCCTGTATCTACAGAGAAAATGCTAGAGACCGGATTTAAAGACAAGATTTAAAGACTCCTTGCCCAGCTCTTCAAAACCTGGACTGTCTTGCCATCGACACACACATTTCCCTGCAAAACCGCACAAACTGGAAGCTCCCAGTTTTTGCTGCATTGGTAAATTTATCTCCTCAACCTCTCACTTGTGGCCTGAACCCTCTTCATTAGGATTCAAGAGGACCAAAGCAGCTGGTGCTGGGGGTCACTGGGCAGCCCCCCACCAAACCCTGGTGCTCTGAAGAGAAACCTTTGGCCAGGCGATCTGCTCTTTACGGGGTCTGGAGGGTCTGCGTGTACCACCAGACCACGGGCCGTGGCTTTGCACCACCTCTCTCTGCACCGGGGCAAGAAAAGCGAGGAGGTCAACTGCCCCAGGTTCTGCCATTTGAGGGGGCAGATGTTTTGTACCAGACCTGCGCACTTACACCCAACAGGGAGAATTTCTGTCCCTGTCTATTCCTTCAATAAACACTCTTAATGCTGTTTCAACTGGTTACGACCTGATATTTTTCAGGCGCGTACATAGGAAAAACAGGATCTTCCTAATACCAGCTCTCTGTGTGTTTACACAGCAGGGAGGGTAAACACTAAATGTATGGGCCAAAATAAATATGATTATTACCCTTGTCATTGTGAAAGAAATTACTCAAAAGTGAGATCAATAGAAATTTTTTACAAATGCATGATAAGATGATTTTTAAATCAGGATAAGGACTTACAGAGAGCTAAAGCAGTGAACAACAAATATATAATGCAAAATATTAAATTAATCTTTGTTATGTGGGAGGAAGGTTTGACATTAAGGATTTTCTCTAAATATTTGTGAGCTGTGTAGTGACTAACATTAAAATATCAAAATGACAGCTAAAGTCTTATATTAGCACATCGGCAAGCAGAGGAAGTGTAGAAGCATGATTGCTAGGATGTTTGAGGATATTTAGAGGCTGACTGAGGTAGCAACACAGCCTTAATGAACTCAGTAAGACATTCTGGCATTCAAAAATTACACATTTTAAGTAATAACAAAATTTATGCCCAGACCAGTACAAAACAGGGCTTGCCCCCTCCCTTTAAGCACTGCATCTTTGAGGTCAGTCTGGTTACGAGACGGCTGTGCTTTGGCTTCCAATCACTTAGCGGTTTCAAAGGTAATATTGCACCTAGTTTGCTTATCAAACGATAATGCTCCGCTTCGTGACCTTATGTGTCAAGGATTAAGACAAAGTGGATATCGTCTCCTGTGGCAATTGCAAAAATCAGCTTCCCTTCTCCTTTCTCACGTTCCGCATGTAACCAACAATCAGTCTCACAGCACATAACAATTTAGAACAGTATTTTACAGAAACTTGATTAAAGTGACACTAGTTGAGAGGAGGGGGAAGAGAAGAGCAAAATAAATTTGCAATTGCCAGAGGAAAATGCATTAACCTTGGTGGGCTTTTTAGGAAGTTGCTTTTTAACGCATTCAGACACTTCTTTTGATGTCCAGAGCATCCAGCAGCTCTGTTTCCCTGGTCACCCCGACTGACAACTACCTAGAGAGAGCAAGAGCTCCCATCCTGGGCACACACCGAATTTCCCGTCTGAAAAAAAAAAAAAACAATCAAGTGAGAGGAGGCAAGAAAGGAAAGGAGATAAGGAAAGAGAGGAACTTAGAGAAGAAACTCCTCGTCTTAACATGAAGTTAAGACATGCCTGGGGCTTGCAGCCAGACAAGGAACCTGAGGAACGCTCCAGTGATGAGTAATACAGACTGTTGGGGGTTTTTTTTAATTGAACAGCAAACCCTCAGCTGAACCTCTTCAGTGACATTCACCCTACTAACACCTGAACACTCCAAAAAGTTTAATGCATTTCAATTTTCCTCCATAAATCTTCTTTACTCAAAGATGGCATCAGATGAAACAACAGTTTCAGTTCCTGATGACAGTATGCAGTGACAAAAGCGATGCCTAGGGAGGGATGGGGCAGGAAGACGAGCATGGCACCCGCAAAGAATTAAGATGGAGCCAGAGGATCCCCTTCTGCCAGTTCGCCCAGTGCTTCGGGAAGCACCACCTCTTGCCACCCTCCAAGCCATCTTTGTAACCTTGGCTCAGGGCTGGGGCACAAATTCAGGTGAGAAGGCCAAACCTGTGGGGAGGGCAGGGGATTGCTGCCTGAAGGGTGAAGTGCCACCTATTTAGGGAGAAAGGGAAAGGGTGAAGGCCGTGAAGGTGACATTGCAAGAGCTGGGTAAGTTGCTGTCACCAGGAGCGGTGCCAGGCTGCCCTCAGGAAAAGCAGCAGCCATGCCTCATCTCTCCCCATTTCTCCCACAAAAGAATGGGGAAAGGGAGAAGATAAACATTTCTTACAAGGGAAATATCACATGACAAAGAAGAAAGAAGGTGCTCTGCAGAGTTTCCATTATTTTTAGTTTTTCACATTTTTTTCAATGCTCTAAACTTTAAATTTTGCTTGGAGGGAAATGAAACATACCTCAAAAATTCAGAAATAATGGGATAATTATCTTTTTTGTTCATAAACCATGTTGAAAGTAATTACAAAAAGTCATGGAAGATGTACTGAAGGCTGATATACACAAAGATATAATCCTTGGTTCAAGAAAATTTTAAACTACAGAGCACAAGAAACTGGGGAGAATACTAGGGAAAATAGTTTTTCTTTGTTCTTCTACACTTCTCCACAGATCTTCTTCTGGCCAGTGCTGGAGTCAGGATACCAAACTAGGTAGATTTCTGCTCTGATCTGGTACAACTGCTCTTATCTTCCCAAAACACAACAAACATCTGGTGCGGTCTGACAGTACCAATACCCACATGGGCTGCACTTAGCGATTAACTAAACCTTGGGTCTTAATCATTACATTATCTGCACTACAGCCAGGTTGTCCATATATGTTCCAGCTACTGGCACAACAAAAAAGCTTTATAAAAAGCATCATAAAGTGGGAGGGGATGCCAATCACAGCAGCAGTAAGACCAGTCACACAGTGCCTTTGCACGCACTGGGAAGCCTGGCACAATACGTGAGGCTGCAACCCTCTATTTACTAAACTCCGATGTAAGAAGCCAGGCCCTGCATCACGTTACCGAGGGTCACCACATTATGGAGGGTCACCACGCCACCAGGGAGCCTTGTGTACACACAGCCTTGCCATTTCAAACAAGCTGAAATTTTGGTTCGCCTACTGTTCTGCTGCCTTCTGTACATAGATGCCATATGACCTCGCCATCTCGAGCTTCCAACTTACTTGTCACAAAACAGTCATCTGCATCTGCCATGAATGCTCTTACTGCCTATATAGAACTGTGTCATGCATGTGTCCTACATGCACATATGACTACACACCTTTTCTGGCTGGCAGACTTAGTAATGTGACACAAAGACTGAAAAGAATGAGCTTTCTCCTCCTCATAAAGTAGAAGCTTTTTAATGAAAATACCTAGGTTTCACTTAAAAATGCAACTTGATAGGAGAAAACAAATAAAGAAAGCAAGAGTCCCCTCCCTTCCTTCTGCTTCCACTAGACTCCTTTTGAGCAGGACCTGAAAGAGGTTTAACTTTTTGTGTCCCTCTGAGTTACTATAAAAAAAAACTCACTTCTATCAGAGTAGTTAAGTCACTGAAGTTACGCAATTTGTTTGCAGAATTAAGTCTCCAGTTCTGATAACAAAGCAGCTGCTGGACTTGCATCTGCTGCTGGAAGGCTAGCCAAACTCTGGAGAAGTTGCAGTAGATATCAAAAAGTTCAGAGGATCCCAAAAAGTGAAAAGAACAAAAGCACAGGGGAAAGATGCTTGTAAACCTGCACAGAAAATTAGAAGAAGTATTTCCACTGTGCAAAAATCTTTTTAAAAAAAAAAAAAGGAAAAGGAAGAAGTTTTCTGAGAAGAAACGTACCCTTAGCCTTTATCAGACTGTCACTGAAGTCCTTAGGCCAGCACAAAGACAGAGATGCCTGGTCTCCTGTCCCTCTCGCAAGAAATGCGAGGGGAAAAAAAAAAACCTATCAAAACTTACAGTTCTTCCTGTGCAGTTAAGTACCAACTTTGGCATTATATTAAGGTTTAATGGAAAACTAAAAGTGACTGGATTCACTTTTTTATGCCGTGCCTCGGTTTCTAGCAGCCATACAGTTACAACAGGACATCTGCTTTTCCATCTGAAGAGGTTCTGCTCTACTGGATCATGATCTGCTTTGGTATGGCACGCTTGGTTCATATCACGCTATGCCATAGATCTACAGGGGAGCTACAGTAAGACAAGTATGAGATGCTTATAAAAATACATGCTATAAGTGTGTTAAATAACAACAGTCAAAGGACAAATTTCATTTTAAGAGCTCTTATTTAGAATTATACTGTCACACATGCTTTCTTCTTTCAGTGTACAGTTTGCTTCCATGCTCAGCCCTGTCTTGACCTCAAAACATTTTTGGACAATATGAGCAAGAATCCGTACCCAATACTGGCTTTTCTGTCCCTACACCTCACGGGCTTGCTCTGGGTGCATCATGCAAGCCCCTGGAGATAAATATTTTTGCCTCACATGTGCACACAGACATCAGATATTTATGAAAAAAAGAACATGCATGTATGTATAGCCTCTACCACAAGCATTTGCATGTACACAGGTGCACACGCAACTGCATGTCAGCTTATTTGACATCAATATTCTAACACACTTCTACCTGTAACAAGTTGGTGCTCCAATATTTTTATCCTTACGACCACTCTGATATTTTTAACAGCACCAGCAAGAGTCACTTTGACACTGCAGTCATACTCCCTCCTCCTGCCCTACATCCCAATGACCCTTCCCTCCACCTCCGATGGATACCGTGTTCTCCACTTTGGTCCTTATGCCCTCGAACTAGACTCAGGGTATAGAAATGCATGTGGCTCCTATTAACAACATCCATGTTACTTTCAGTGGCAGAGTGAAGAAATACAGTGAAATCCAGGTAAACAGTCTAGGCTGATTTAATCTCAACTACTGCTCGTTGCTGAAGGCAGAACCTGGTCTGTCTCAGGTCCCTGTAGAGAAAACAGACATTAGGGCAATTCACTTTTTGAATTAAAAGCAGTAAAGCCAAGAGGAATGAATGGTTTTTAAGTCACCTGGTAGGCACTGACACTTTCTGAGTACAGTTCCTATTCTTCTGCGCATTTGGGCAGTACAGTGGGGTCACGTCTGCATTCAGCATCCAGCTGCCAAGACAGACTGACCTCTCACACATCTTCAACCTATCTCCAGTTGGAGCCCCAGCCTGAGCACCCAGACCTACTACAACTCCTGAAGTTATAAATACAGTTTTCTGACTTCTCCTAAATGTTTTAATGGGTCCAGGGCTGTTCATCATCTGAAAGGAGTGCTACTGAGAGAGTGGGCCCCAATGACAAGGCTCTGGTCCAAGATACAGCCAGCGGGAGGGCAGTTTTGAAGGTTGGACTCTTCTAACGAGAGATCAAACTATATCAGCAAGCTAATGATCTTAAGAAAGAGATCTGACAGGCCATTTAGGAATGTCAATAGAATGTCCGAGAAAACAAACATTATTTTGGTTGATTTCATTAATCTTGGCCCAAATTTTGCTTCCTAAGAGCCAGCACAATTCAGAACGGCAAGTACTTTATCCATATGACAGCATAATAAGAAAATTGCCACTCAGGCTTAGAAAACAAGCCTTTTCCATTTTCTGACATTCATTTATCCAGAGGAAATCATGCAATATCTGAAATTACGTAGGTCTTATCTTGAAAAAAATCTTATTGAATCACAGAAGCTGTCAATACAGATTTAACCTTTAAGAAACACTTTCTTTCCAAAACGAGTCACAATTGCCTTTTGCAAGGATAATTCTTGTAGAGACCCATAAAAATATTACAAAGAGTTCTTTCTTATTACAGTATCTAATGTCCTCTAAAATGATCTCACCTCTTCCTATAGTAACTCATTAGTTCAAAGAATAGCATTTCAAATAAGGGCTTTGACAGCAAATAATTAGTAATAAAGTATGCAAGTTATCATCTACTTTTAACAAATCAAAACTTGATGAACTATTCCTGTATGATACCATAATAACACGTAACTCCTTTGAACAGTTTTAGCATCTAGATACTTGGCTTTGCCTTCTTGCAATATACAGTATTTCTAATCTTTAATTAAGTAACCTAAAGAAGAAACCAATCATAGAATGATTTATGTTGGAAAAGACCTTTGAGATCATTGACTCCAATCATTAACCTAGTACTGCCAAGTCCACCACTAAATCATGTCTCCAAGCACCACGTCTACACATCTTTTAAATGCCTCCAGGGATGGCAACTCCATCACTTCCCTGGGCAGCCTGTTCCAATGCTTAACAACCCTTTCAGTGAAGAAATTCTTCCTAATATCCAATCTAAACCTCCCCTGGTACAACTTGAGGTCATTTCCTCTTGTCCTTTTGCTCGCTGCTTGGGAGAAAAGAGCAACCCCCACCCAGCTACAACCTCCTTTGAGGTCATTGCAGAGAGCGATCAGGTCTCCCCTCAGCCTCCTCTTCTCCAGACTGAACAACCCCAGCGCTCTCAGCTGTTCCCTGTCAGACTTGTGCTCCAGACCCTTCATCACCTTCGTTGTCCTTCTCTGGACACGCTCCAGCACCTCAACGTCTTTCTTGTCGTGAGGGGCCCAAAACTGAACACAGCACTTGAGGTGATGATCTGTTTCATAACCTTCCCTAGTGCCAAGGTCACACTAACAGAATGCCTGGACAGAAAGGGTAATTCAAAATCTGAAAATGCATATGATGTTTAGACCAGCAACATATGCTTAAGATTGCCCCAAATAAAGATGAGAATGGTCTATCTTGCCTGTTCTTCTGCTAATACAGTTTTGCTTCTCATTAATTCCTTGTCCAGTCTAATTCAAGCTATGCAAGCTACTTCTCTTGAAGCTATCTCTAACCTTCAGAAATTACTGCTGGGAATTACTTGCAGATATTTATCCTTGGTTTTCTTCTGCTCAGTTTTAGCCTATTATTCCTATTCAAGAACAATTTAAAAGAGTAAAGGGAGCAGCTTGTAAAGTATGAATGTAACTACAGCTACGTAGACAGTATTCTTTCACATAGATTTGAGCAGGCCAAAAGCCATTCAAACCGGTGAGAACTTCTTACACACTATAATAATCAGTGTAAGTTGCCTTACAATACTAGAGCTGATTGACTTATTCATCATGAATAAGATATCTGATGAAGAAAGCCCAGATTTGTTCACAAACCATTTGCAAATTGGTCGTGATGATTACTGTAGATCTATTGGTGAGTTCTTTGACAAATTCAAATACAGATTTCAACCTACTGGTCACTCAGAAAACCATTCACTATTGCCTTTTTTTCATTTAAAGTTGTGATTGGTGGCCTGTATTACATATCATTTATGTGCCAGGAGAAAAAACAACATAGGGAATGCTAGTCAACAGAAAACATTCCTCAGGTACAAATTTGTAAATGAAAATTCACTCAGGTGAAAACACACAAACCCTGTCTCGCTGGTGACCCAAACACCCAGAGCTAATGAGGATGCACAACCAGCAGCAGACTGCGTGTTATCAGAGTCTGTTGATGAAACATTCTCAAGACCTTCTTTTTAGTAATGCTGCAGAAATACAGAGTATTTTTTAAACTTTTCACACCTTTTATTATAATGTAAAACAATATAAAGCTATTCTTCATGACTGCGAGGAAAACAATGAAAATGGCACATTTTAATACATCAAAAGATAAGTATCAACATACAGCATAGAGTTTATGAGGAAATCATTTGAATCAAATGGATGTAGTTCATTAAGCCACAAAAAAACAATACTCTGAAATGAGGTTGATCATTTGGAAAGACACTATCAATACAAAAAGGATACTTTCCAAGAGCAATTACACAACTTAGAAGTTGTATTGATAAAGTACAGGGTTTATCCTGTAATCGGAGCTATGACTATACAGCATATACAATCCACGCCAGCTTTAAAATCAAGCTAGCACTGATATGGCAGTGAACTAACTCCTCATGAGCTGTAGGCACCACGAGGGACTTGCTGCACTTAATGAGGCAGCCAGTTCACGTCCCTCCCTGTTCCTCCACACGTGGGGATACAAGCTTGTGCTATCACTCCATTCCAACTGCAGGAGTCAATGCATCTGCCTGCATTTTTGTGGGTTTTATGCCAGTGAAATTTCTTTCCCTCTATTTTTTTTTTTTCCTATAATGAAAGTCAAAACAAAGAGATGAAGACCTTGCTCAGGAAATTGGGGATTATACAAAGTTTAATGCAAATGGGAAAAGACTTCCACAGTCTCTGTCAATTTTAATAGTCCTCTGTGGTTTTGCAGGGGTAAACTTTTAATTTGCAATGATGGCCTAGCAAGTTCTTCTTCTACAGTCTTTTACAGGAAGATTCAACATCATGCTGAAGAAATTGAAAGAAGACATTGAGCAGCTATTCATCTGTCATCACATCAGCTGTTCAGAAAGTCTGTCCCTTTCCCTCCCTCTTAACTACAGATCTTCCTCTGCAGATACGTCTACCAACCGACACCAAAAATACATCAACAACTACATCTCAAGTGCTTGTAGGCACCAGGTTAAACAGGAAGCACTCCTTCAAAGTTATCACTGATTTGTCAATACGAGAAGCAGAATGAGTATTACAGTCTAATTGTCCCCCATGACGACCTCATGTGCTAAATACTGCTGCTGTTATCTTCTTTGCCAACTGAAAACCCGTGTACGATGCAGCAGTCTGCAGTTTTGGGCACCATAAGCTGCCATCACTGCAAAATGTATAGTAGTGCAAGACACACTTCTCGGAGGCAGCATATACCAATTCAGCTATTACTTGATTCACTCACGTCTGCAAGATGAACAAGTGTCTGAAAGATTCACCATACAGGTAGGCAGATAAGACATTTCTACATTGTTTCAAAAACAGGTTTATGACATTGAGGATTCTATTCAGAAAAGCAAGACCTTGAGGCTTCTTAAGTAGCAGACAAAATACAGTACAACAGTTCATGAACTAATCTCAGACACAGTCCATCTGAAATTTAGACCTTGAACCATTGATTGTTACTGAATCAAACATGAGCCACAAGTTATTGATGAATCAATTAAGACCCAACTGAGTGCTTTAAACATTTTAAAAGTATATCTGAACAGAAGCTTAGGTCATGTTTCATCTCCTCACCTTACACAAACATGTTCAAAGTACTCAGCCAGTGAGTCCTAGGAAACTGGTGAGCATTTGAGGAAACAAGGGATTCATGAACAGTGAATTGCTTACCACAAAAGTGCCTGATGCTCTGCTTGTCTGTCCTCCTGCCTTCCTGTGCTGCTTTCCTTAGGACTGCTTATTCCCTGAGCCCTGTGGTTCTCTTTCTCCTTTTCTCTACAACTTGTCCCTCTGGATTTTACTCTGTCCACCCCTTTTTCTCCAACTTTCCCTTCTTACCATGAATTCTTGCCTTCAGTTCTCTGCCCATCTCCCCATATTTTGCTCCTCCTGTAAAACTAGGTCAGCCCTGCTGCCCTTGTCCACCAGTGCTTGGCACACACTCTGTACACATGCAACCAGTCACCACAGTTGGTCCTGTATCCTGGAGGAGCTGGGATGCTGCCAAGCAAGGAACCACTGACTTCTTGCTGACTATTGACTCATAAGGCACCACAAGCTCCCTGATCCACCACCCCTTTGAGCTCAAAAGCATCACAGCTGAGTTTGAGAAACATTGATCTCACCTCCAGCTGTGGCCAATACCAGATGCTTCAGAGAAACATAACACCCTGTATGGGTAAATACACCAGAATTTGCTGGGATCAGAAGGACCAAACCTACAGCTGAAAGCAGATGAAGTGACTCTTCTGAAAACAAGGTCTAAAAGTTCACCCTGCCTTGAAATACATTTCAGCAATATCACATTTGGAAAGAGCTCCCTCCTTGCAGAGGAAATAAAAGCAAAAAGCTTCTCAACACCTCTATTCACAGACATATCAGGGAAGATAAGGGGTTCGTTCATATTGTTCAGTGATGACTTACAGCAGTGAATCTCACCTGGATTTTCATTTTAAGCTACAAATTTTTCTTTGCTGTAGCATCAATTACTGGGTATGCTTCTACCACACTATTTCTACCACGTTGTTTGTTTCCTTTCTAAATTAAAAGAGAACATCTCTGACTTCTTTTAGATGTCTAAACCACAAGAAAACAGAGTCTTCTCTCACAAAGCTTGTCACCTGCCTCCTACCACCTCCTTACCTTCTCACATTCATATTTCTTTATAAAAATGAGTCTACCACAGACAAACACAATATGACCAGCAATGAAAGATGCTGCATTACTACCATATTTTAGTTTTGGCCACTTCTGATGTGTCCTCAGAGGCACCCAGGGCAAACAATTGAAAACATTTTATAATGTTGAAAGTCAATCTTTTAATCTTAATTTGTCTTTAATTTGTGATCCATGATGGCACTTCAGGTGAGTAGATTTTTAATAACTTTATAAGACACTATGTCAAAAGCCTTTCAAAGTCCAAATAAATTCTTTATATTAACATCCATGGTTAAAAAGAGTTACATTTCCTTGGCATTTTAAAAACTAAAGGTACCTCTTTATGAATCTAAATTTCATGAGAAAATTTCAGATAACACTTCCAATAATATTTTAAAAATACCAAAAAAAGTTGCCTTTTCAACTCCATTCCCATACATTAAACTCCTAAAGGTAACTGGGTGGTATCAGTGTGAACTGATACTGATAAAATACTACAACATTTTTCATCATTAATATTTCTAACACATTGTTGACTCCTCACACACCATCACTGTCAGAGAAATGTTCTTTGCTTCCTCATCTAAAATAATAGAAGACTACATTCCTAATTTTTTCCAGAAAAAGTTATTATTTCCATACAGAACACCAATTATCGACTCTGCCAGATACTGCAGATGAGACAAAGGAAGAATTAGTAGCTCAGTCATAGCAGAACTCTTGTATCACCAGTGGATCTCTGCATTGCTACTTCTAGTCTCAGTTTTCAGCAACATTGTAGATTTTACAGCAAACAACTTCTTTTTCCTATCTCAGACTGATGCACCCTTATTAAATGTTAAAATGAACAGAAGAGTGTCTTCCTTTAAAAGTTCTGTCAGCCTTATTTCTTTAGTTGGAACAGCTAACAGAGACTGATGAGATTTGGTGTCCTTGTTTTCTCTGCCTCTCTCACACATTTCCAGAAGGACACTCCATAGATTTGTGTTTCAAAGAGCTGAGTTTTGTTTTCTCCCCTTATTTGTGCCCCTGTCTCTGAGACAAATGAACAAACGGGTCACAAAAGCAAATTCATTAAATAAAATGAATAGACAAATGGAAAAGAAAAACCATCCATAAATAAGAAATCACTGATCAACACCATGATCATTTAAACTCTGGCAGCCCCTCTGAGATGCATTTGTAGCCAGAAGGAAAGACGGAACAAAGTAAAAAATTAACTAGTCTCTGTTGCTGGCAGAAAACAGTAAAATTAAATTGCAGGGTATGTTAGCACTGAAAATGAAGTCACACTGATAAAACAACCACCGTCTTTTTGTGATAGTACAGTTATTGTAGTGACAAGCATACTTGCAAAAACTTTCCAAACTCTGCACTCAAGTTTTCACTCCCTGCTTGCAGTCAGTATGGGTCTACAAGTACTTTCATATCCAGACTCTAACTAAATACAGCATTTAAAAGTTTTGAAATCAAGTAACAAAATAACCTCCTAGACTTAATTAGCTTGCTTGCAGTTGGAGTGTTAGAAGAAAAAACCTTAAATGGTATCAACAATCTGGTGGTTTTGTCCACAGTCGAGCTGTCAGTAATTTTACCTTTTCCCTTTCAATACACTACCAGCTCCCAAGCATCACAGTGGCTGCGCTCCTGACCATCACTGTTCCTTGCTGGTTTGCATCTGCCTACCTGCTGTACACCTTCCCTAGGATGACTCATCATCAACTACAAGCAGCCAAAGCAGAAACCTCAGTGCTCCCCACATTATCTGTCACTGCTAAAAATTCAACACAACACTCTGTCACTTTTCCTGCTGCTGCTGCAGGCTGCAGCACTGGATCTTCACTCCTACCAGACATGTACTGAGTACACCGTGACAGCAGACTTCTGAGCTCTTCTCTCTGGTCCACTCCTCTGGGAGAGATCTGTATGTGTTGCGCAATCTCTCTCCAACCAAGCGAAAATACCATCTTTCAAAGTAATTTTTCTAACCCATCTTCCCAGTTGAGGTTGTAGACGCCCCATCCCTGGAAACATTCAAGGTCAGGTTGGACGGGGCTCTGAGCAATCAGATCGAATTGAAGATGTCCCTGCTCATTGCAGGGGGGTTGGATGAGATGACCCTTAAAGGTCCCTTCTAACCCAAACCGTTCCATGATTCTATGATTCTAATTACAACACACTGGAGTTTATCCCTTAAATCTTCCACTGAGTCCTAGTGTTTCAGTAAATCAAATCAGTATTTCTACTGGATGCCTGACTCTTGTGTCTTGCCATGCTTCTCGCTTGCTTTCCTGCTCTATCAGAAAATCATGCTCCCAGATGTTCTAGAAGTCTCTAAGCTTCCTGCCCAGAAGCTACTTCAACACTGAATTCCCTAATCAAGACAAACACATATATCCTTTTTTAATCTAAATCATGCTCAAAATCCATCTTTACTGTTTTGCCTATAAAAAGAGGAGTCAGATAATTAATGATGGCTTGAGGCACAAATGAGGCCATCTACCAACTTATGACAACATTTAAACAGCGCAAATGTGTATCATCTCAAAACAGATTTATTTTATTGTCTCCTTTGTCTCTTTTTTCAGGTCACATCTTTCCTTAAATTGTGCTTGTTTATACAGCACTTAGCACAGTGGGGCTCCCAATCTTGACTGGGGCCCCTCAGCAACAAACATTACAAGTATTAAGTAATAATGCTATACATGCTTAATGCTGATGCAGATAATAAGGTCTTTAGAAGAACAGGAAATTTCACTACATGACATGACAAATGTGATCAGCTGGAACAGTGCTCCCATTGCTTGCATACGTTGTAGTATTAACTGTGTTCTTAAAAGCTATGCTCAGTGAATCAAAAGACTAAAATCCTAAATACTGGACCATACCTGCAGGCACACAAATATGTGAGCTCAGATCAGTCATCACTCTTGTCTTCCTAATGTTTATTTTCCTTGTAAGAAATTGTCATAACTATTACAAAAAAGCTATGTTAATCCAAAGAGAGAGGCATGAGCTACCTGTCTGGGAAGAGAAGGACATATAGTCCAAGAGGCAGTTTCTTTATTAAAATATCACTGGTGCTACAAAGAGGTTCAAAAGCTCTTGCGGTACCAGAAATCGTTTGGAGGACTGAGACTCAGGATGAGTCTCACCCCTAGCACCCCACCGTTTGCCGTGCTCACATCCCTGCCGAGCTGATCATGCCCTGGCTCTGGAGGGAGGGACATGGCCCCAGGGGCGTGGGGAATCTCTGGCCAGGGCCAGCTGCCTGCCCTGGGCCGTTCCTGTCACACGTGATCACTGCCTCGCTCCTCACGCTCTTGGAAGGAGGAAAAGGAGTACGGGCAGTAAGGAGGCAGTGCTGTGCACCTGTATGTCATATCCCAGGTCAGCCCAGGCACCGGTCACTGGTAAAGCATGAAGTAACAGAGAGAGCAGGATCTGCACTTGCTCCTCTCACCACCCTCAGCACCATTGGCGCTGAGCTGAGATGTGATCCCTGGGCTTGCTCTTGCTTGCATCATGGACCTTACAAACGTGGCTGCAAATCCAGGCACAAATGCCAGCACTCAAATAGAAAAGATAGAAACCTCTCAGAGCAACTCAGCTTTGGGGGAACTCTCCCATGACCATCCCACCCCCACTGAGCTCCTGAGAGATGTCTTTGAGCACTGCCAGCCTGAGGAAGGAATTGACCCACAACTCCCAGTTTCCAGGGATAAAAGGTTTTGTGTAGAAGAGCACCACTACTCTGTCTTCTTAGCTGCTACATTTTAAAATTAATTATCCACAGCTCCTGCACTTCATCCTCCAGTCACTCCTGCCAGTGACTTGTCCATGGGCACCTACGTGAGCTAAGAATAATTTTTGAGGAGCCCTGCCAAGGCCATCTGAAAAACACAGACCACACATTCACTGTACTCATGAATCCTGAAATGCTTATACAGGAGATTGTTATGGCAGAAGTAGTTTTAATCACGTGCATGTCCTTTATCACTCCAACTTCTACCTAACTCTCACTCTCTTTCTCCCACTGATTAGTGTACCTGTATAGAGGATAGACAATGCAAAACGAAATCGTGAGAAAGTATGATTTTACATAAAAACTGACTGAATATTTCAGACTTTGTTTTTCTTTAAGTAACTGCTGAAGTAGCTTAGTTGTTTTACTCCGTTTCACTTGAAAGTGCAGAGACAAGGGTTTTGTCTTCAACGTCAGCTAGAGACATTATTATTATTAGGACTTTTAAGACTAATATTTATAAAGCTTAATCAAGGACATCATCATCATCTTCTGTCACTGAGGCTGTACCTGACTTCAGCTTTGTTTTGCACAGCTATGCTCTACACAAAAGCCAAACTGCTAGCATACAGCTCTGTGATCATCTTCCTCAAGCAATGAAAATAGAAGACTTTTCAAAGGAGATTGGAGACACCCCACTTTTGAGAGCTGACACTGGTGCTTTATGATTTAGCCCAGCCACAGATAAGCAAGTTTGCTGGGGTACCGCAGCCAAAGAGAGGCATGGCCCTGCTGCTTCGGTTACAGTTGGCAGCCGTTATCAGTACAGACAGGGATGTTTTAACCGCTGAGCTGTAAACATCAGCCAACCCCCTCCCCAAAATTAAAGCTAGGAAAAATAGCCATAATTGCCAGTAAAGTTTCTTTGCCTATTTCCCATCCAGTTGCCTAACTTTTATTGTGGCATAAAAGAGGAATTACTTAATTTCACCATTGCATGACACATGCTATACTGTAGCTCCTTTCTACCTCAGGCATGGCACAAGTTTAGCTGAATTATTCTCAGGAAAGCTATGGAAAAGATTATCCCTATGATGAAAAAAAGAGGCAGGGGGAGAAGCAGCCAAGAAGTGTGCCTACCCTTGCGTTATCCATCTGCAGAGTCACTCAGCTGCCTGCCGTGAACTGTGTCCTTAGAGCACACCTTCCGCGCCGCTGTTAGTCAGGCTCCTCTCCTTCGCTCAGCACTGACGGGCACTGCAATCTTTACAAAAAGATTGTTCTATATCTTCTTTATTTTAAACATCAGCCTTCCAGCCTTTTCACATTTCTATGGAGGAGCCGTTCCAATTTGAGGTGAGATGAGATGCTGCTGCTAAGACAATACAACAGAAACACCGAAAGGATACTGAATGTCTGAGTTACACCGGGGGCAGATACTGAAGTACGCTAACTACAGAAATGGACTATACTTCATGACACACCGCACTTCAGAAACAAAATGAATTTGATATTGTGGTTTTGATAAAAACTTGTTAGCTTAGAAAGAGCAAAGACAACAAAGACCAAGATCTTTTAAAGTTTGTATTACAAATGTTAATTTTCAGTTCTCTTAGACACAATCATTCAAAGAGCAGCATCAAAACCTTTCCAGGAGAAGAATAGGTTAATTGCTCAGTGAAATGACAGAAGTTAAGCATAAAAAATAAAGACCTATGATGCATATAAAAGAATAGGGAGGCTTGGTTTCAAAATGGCTTACATTACTCATGAGCGACAAAACCTCAAGAGAATTTTACAGGTCAACCTAGGTGTCAATTGGACTGCCATGCCCCAAGACACCAATACCTTTTGCATCTCTCCACCTGTATTGCTTCATTTCCTTGCTGCCAGAGGTCTAACAGAGACTCAGAAGAAAATGAAATTGTAACTCCTAAAATAGAACCTAGCTCAAGCCAAGCACCATTTGGTTCTGGAAGTAACTCCTGCTGGGAACCTCACCTACCTAATGATCTTCTGGCCCACATAATTTTGGAGCACTAGGCAAGAGTGGGTTTATACCACTCTTAAAATTGCCCCTTCCTGCGACACGTGTCACTGTCTTTTTGAAGTAGTTTTCTTGCAGTTCAGTTCATTATTGAGGTTGAGGATTGCCATCTCACGGCCAAACATCCCAACCACAGCATTGTTAATGGCCTTGTCTTACCACAGGTGCTGGAAGCTGCTCAGGGAGTGTGCCAACAAATCTGGCAGAGAAGCGTTTGTGGGCAGAAAATCACCAGTCTAATGCAGAACGAGAATTAAGATTAACCTCATAAATATCACTATCCCATTCACGTACTGTACATATAACTAAATGCCATTGAGACAGTAAGATAATCTCCTCAGACCATTCACTGTCTACAGCTTAGGTACTCCAAGAAGGAACTGTATCATAGAATCACAGAATGGTTTGGTTGGAAGGGACCTTAAAGGGGAGGGACCTTCCACCAGACCAGGTGCTCAAAGCCCCATCCAACCTGGCCTTGAAAACTTCCAGGGATGGGGCAACCACAGCTTCTCTGGGCAACCTCTGCCGCTGCCTCACCACCCTCACCGGGAAGAATTTCTTCCTAATACTCTCATCTAAATCTTCCCTCTTCCAGTTTAAAGCCATGGCCCCTTGTCCTATCACTCCATGCCCTTGTAAAAAGTCCCTCCCCATCTTTCTTGTAGGCCCTTTTAGGTACCAGAAGGCTGCTAACCAACTGGTTGCTAACCAACAATTGTTGGCTGTAACCAACAACGAATGCAAGAACATAAAATAGGATACTCCTGACAGGGTAAGAACAACCTGTGCCCGTGTCTGGAACAGATTTGTGCAGAAAAGGCAATCGGAGAAAGCCAGAAACCTTTTCCAAGAGCTATAAGCTTCCTCCTCCAACAGACAGCTAGGGATGACCAAGTGCCCCCCTAGAAGAAAAGCATACATGTTCATGAGTTCGTCTATCAGGAAGCAACCCTGACCTGCATGGTAGCCAAAGATGAGAAAAATCAGCCTCTGACTCTCATACAAAGTTTACAAGTGATGATATTTCATCATTTAGTCTCATTGCTGAGCACTTTGCAAATATACAACCTATGTCCCTTACATATATGTTTATGTTAAAAAGAATCCTACTTACCAGTCATAATTCTCACATGAGCCTAATCAGTGCTGTCGGGCTGGAAGCTATTGATAACTTTTTTACAGAAAATATTTATTACCAAATTCAAACACTTCATTTCATAAGGTAAATAACTTGGACAGATGAACTCCTGTATCACAAAGCACAACATTTTTATGTGGAAGTATTACTTATTGAATTATTATTATATCAAAGGGGTTATATTTCATAATACAGAACATTTAAAGGCCATCACTTTGATATTATTTTTTACTTATACTGTGGAAATAATGCTAAAGGACCATGGTGACCTAAAGTTTGATTGTTCCTACACATAAAAACAGGAATTAAAAGAAATTTAATGTACTGCCGATAGTCTATATTTCATCCTGCCACTTTCCATGAGTTTTATGACCACAGATTTCAATTAATTTTTTTCTCTTTCACTGATCACTGTGGAAAAAGACAAGAGGGGAAACTGATTAAGGCTCTGTCAGGCCCTGTCACATTTAATAACAGTGGGTTCAGGCATTGCCTTCTAAATCAAACAGAACCCAGCAGTGTGAGCCCTAGACTCCTATCCTGCAAATAGACCTTTACACAGAGAAACCCCTAGGACCACAGGGAGTTCAGAGGGATTTGGGATATAACTGACCATGGTAACAGGCATGATACAGGCCATGGAAACATGAACTAAAGAACAAAATAGAAGGAGAGGGTGCCAGAAAATGGGGAAGAATCCCTCTTTTATCACTTCTCTGGAGCACTCTTAAGTATTATATGTAACAGCATGAAGCATAAAATAATGTAGACAGAAGAAAGATATTTAGGTTGGTGGCCACTCTCTATCATCACTGTCAAAAGAGGTACTTGCACATAATAGAAAGTCATTTTTCAAGAGGATGTTACTACGCAGGGAGTAAAAGCAACGTGTCCGAGTTAGATTTTGAGATGAAATACTGGAATCTGTATTAGTTTATGTTGCCTGTGATTCCCATACATTTCCACTGAGGGCAGGTCTTACCTTAGGAGAACAATTTTAACTGCATTGACTTTGCTTTTAGGCAATCCAAAACCTTAGTTCAAAATTACAGTCTTGAAGTAGTGTTAACCCTAAGGTAAATAAGACCTAGTCAGTACGCCTACTGAGTGCCTTAGGAAGTACACAGACTCTGTGTGAGAGATTCCTCTCATCTCCCTTTTCTCACCTATCATAGGCATATGATTGGCACTAGTGGTCCCTTTATAATTTAGAAAGGGGAAAGCTGGTCTGTTCCCAAGGGTGATTCATTTAATCAGAAAATAAGTGGGATAAACATCCCTCTGGAAGTGCCCGGTCTTTCTCCATTTCCTACAAAAAAAACCCCTCAAGACCACCTCTGCAGTTAATGTTCAAAAAGAATCATTCCCCTCCAAACATTTAAATGGCTAATGGCAGATGAGAAAAAACTTACTCTCATTGTCTGTGGGGTCCACAGAGTTACAGGTATGACTTTAATTCTGAAATATGATGGTCTGTGATCAAAAGATTTCCCAGCAGCCAAAGTTTCCAGTATTTTTCTTATTTTGGCAAGTTTGTTCACAAATCAGAAAAACTAAGAGGTGAATGTAGGCCAAACAGTTATAGCAGTATGACACTTTATAGGCAGTTTTTCAAAAATAAAACCAACTGATTTTATTCACAAATTATGCAACTTGGAAAGAGGTTTAAATGAAACTGAAAAAGAAAACACTCTTATAGAAAAGCATGGGCATCCACACAAGGAGTCTAAAGACATTGGCATAACTCTTTGGAAAAAAACACATCTGAAGAAAAGATGGGAGGAATTATAGAGCAGCTCAAAGGAGGTGAATGACACTTTATCACATTTGCACTCATTTTCTAAGATAACTTTAGGCTCTCAAATACTAAATCTCCTAGTAGATGCCTCAAGAGGCTTCTTCATTATGGGTAATCTATACCCTCAAGGGATGCAGTTTTATGCACAGTCTTATACAGCACTTTGACTAAAGTATGTAGATGATGTCCCCAAAATTTTATTGCCAGGTGAGAAAACAGACCTGCATGCCTTTTTTCTCAGTTTTGAATGGAATATGAATAATTTTTTCACATTTGCATACTTTAAAAATGCAAAAGGAGACTGGTGTCCCATTTAACACAGGCTGCAGTACTTCACTCAGAAATATCTTGAGTACCTGCTTATTCCTTCTTTTCCACAGAAGGAAATGGCAATGAGACAGTGAAAAACTTACTCACTACAATTAAAGCTGAATTAGATCAAGTTATGCTTTCCAGTCACTTACTACACAGTCTTTGGATTTTGGTAGAGAATGCCTGCATTTTTTTTTTCCTTCTATTTTCATTTAAAAAGAACATAAATCCATAGAAGTATTTATTAGAAAAGCTATTTCAAAACAATATTTGTAAATCCATAGCTTTCAGATATACACGCAGTGAAGAATATGCATTCCTTGCACAAGAGGACACATAAACAGTCTTCGTGCAACATCATCATGATGAAAAGTTGTCCTCTTAAGTAGACATGATGTAGAAAATACATGAATACATCAGAATAAATTAGTAGTTTAAACAGACTATTGTTTCTGGTATTGGCCGCTGCTGAGTGTTTCCAAGGAAAAAAATAAACTACCCAAAGTGAGACCAGTTATGCAACTGTATGTCACTGAATGGTTTTTTCCCCCAGCTGATTCGTTTATGCCTTGAAGCACAAGGAAGATAATCCTTGTGATTCTTTCTAACATAGCTTAGTTATTTTAGCTATTTACTCACAGAAGCAATTAATCTTCTTGGATTACAGTAACTGTATCAATATTCAATATTCAGTAACAATTAGATGCTCAAATTGGGCTATATCTAGGGTGTGAAATGCACTTTCTTTCAGAAAAGCTCTCAGGGAAGTAGACTATCATTCAGCATGCTGGAATCCACAATTTTGGTCATAAAGCATCCCTTATGAACAAAACCAAGATAAGAAACATTCTGCAGAGCTACTCTTTAAAAATATTTTGTTGAGTAAGAGCTCTCTTATTTGGTCAAGGTCTTTAGGCAAGCATTAGACTAAAACATCTTGAAATGTAAGTGATAGTATAAACTAATTCTCACACACTTAACATATACACAGTCATTTTATTTATAGACTAAAGGTGAAAGAAAACATGGGGAGAAATAATATGCTACTGAGAAATAAAGTATATTTGCATCTAAGGAAGAAGCACCAAGACCACTAGCACCATACGTAAATGGCACTGCAGGAGAACAGGATTTCTTTTCCCCAATGCGTCTCTGAAAAGTGTCACTTCCACATATTTGATTAGATAAATTGCCTGCAATTGTACTCCTTCGGATGATCTTTTACATTTAATTGTAATCCTAACAGGCCTATGTCACCATAGCCTTTGCTGCTATAAATCTTACTAATGACAACATCTCTACAGCTTTTTTGTTTCATACCCCAAGCACAGCGAAGTTGTCAGATTAGTTCATGAAGAAGTGACATGGTATTGTTCTTCCTTGCATTCATGAATACCTCATTAACACATATTTAATGCCCGTAACATTTTAGTGCCTTCGATTAGGTACAGAAATCTCACTACCCTGTGTCAGGGAGAAAAGTGTACCATCACTTCACAGAACATAAGTGAATGTTCACAAAAATTCAATCATCATTTTTTTAAATGGAAACTAGAAAAAACCTAGCAGCTTCATTAAAAGCAATCCTTTCCAGCCTCTCTTTAAGGATAAATATTTTTGTTTGGAAGGAGAAAAAGTAAATTATTTATGTCAGTCAAAAGAGAGTGGTACATTAATCCAGGTTCTGTAGCTTCTGCCCAGATTCAACTGACTGTAGGCTATAAAAATACTCAAGGGAAGTTAGTTTCATTTGGATTAGCACACATATTTAGTGTATAATAACTCACAATACGGAAGGATCTCACACTGGGACTGAAAGAATGCCTTTTAATAAAAGAGATCTGGATTGCAATGAAGCCATGAGAATTTCTAGTCAATGGTGTATGAAATACAATTTAAAAGTTGGTTATTCCATAACGTATGTTTCAATATGAGTTTAGGAAAAAAATAGACTTCACTTTCTCGCAGTGCGTGTGGACTGCGAGAAGTGAGAAAAGGGCTACTGGAACACAGGCTGTTCCGTAGGGCCAGAAGCAGGAGAGCACTCAGTGCACTCTTACTTCAAAGCATGTTAAAACAATGGGCTTTAAGCAGAAATTTACAGCTAAGTTTTTGATAAAGTGTTTCCTCAGGTCCCTGGTCAGTCAGTAGCACTAATATTTTTTCAGTAATCGCTTCATCGTTAAGGCCCACTGCTTTCTCCCATTCAGAAAAATGCTAAGAGGGCAGTACTGCGACCACAGCTCTTGGTCTGACACTGTTCCAGGGATTATACGGCTGCTGAGGTCCACAGTCAGTGACAGGATTATACCATTGCTGTCGGCACAAAAAATGAATGAATAAAGAAAAAAGTGAGAGGACAAGAAAGAAGGATTTTCCTGATAAAGGACTTTGCCTGAGATCTGGTATTGGAATTTATTCCTACCTTCCAACTTAATCATCCTTAACCTTTGCCTGTTTGCTCCATCTCCTTCCCCACCTGCCGTCCCACCACACAACCAACTTAGAAAGTGCAGCTTGCAGAATAAGGATGTCACTGCAGTGCTTTAAGCGAATAACAGATATAAATATATATATAAATAAATAGGAATTCAGTATTATCGGCTTGTAGTGCACTGACCACGTATGCCTTCAAGATGCTGCACTTGTTACGTGTTTCAGTTTATAAAACATGTGAGTTGTTCTCATAAGCCTCTCCAGCAGCGCAGGCACTCATCACTGTCCTGCAGACAGCCTCTGTGGCTGTAAGGTTGAACATATATTTAGGTCCTGAAATGCAACTCCAATACATGCAGGTAGTACTCCGTGCCCACACAGATTTACAGTTCCTTCAACAGGGCTCCTACAAGTAGGAATACGTCCTCACTCAACGAAACACGGAGGCAGCCTCTTAGTATTTCCTTGCGAATCAAATCCAAGAGGAGAGCCTGCAGGGTTTCCAAGGCACAACTGAAGCCTCCTCTCTAAGAGGCTCTGGAGGAGACAGCATTTACAGCATCTTGTTTGCATGAATAATGTAAACCATGAGGGTGAAGTTTGTGCACAGTGAAAAGTAACTGCATCATGCTACTGCGTACTTAAAGTGTCCAGAGGGCTTTCAGATAAGAATTTTTGCAGTTTACTAGCATAGAATGATTTTTTTCCCTAGCTGCTATCTCTGGAAACTTCAACTGAAAGTTGATCTGAAAGTCAGACAAGGCTCCCATTTATTGCACATTGCAAAGATTTTGTGAGCCAAACTGCACTTTAAATTGCAGGTATGAAACTGCATTTGTCCTCAAGGTCTTCATTTCTGCCTTGACAATTTGTCCTTGTAACTGAAGCTCTGTTAACAATTGTTGATAATGTATGAGCCAGAAGGAATCCATTTTACCTTCCTATAACTACAGGTTCTGTGATTTGAACAGAAGTAAATCTATAATAAAACCCTTTTATCCATGAGAGTGATAACCATCTCTTCTGAGTCAGAAAATGTCATTTTTATTCTTATTTCTCAGATACAGCTGCAACTCCCGGAACTACCATGAATTAATTACATAATGCAGGTGGTCTTCCCAAAAAATTTCAAATAAACTTTTGAAAGTACAGTGGAATGGTCACATTAGAAAAGTACTGCCTCTCACATGTGGCCTCTGGTACTAATTTCACACTAAAAATAAGCAGAAAAATCCTGGTGTTAACTTCAGTGCCATCATTTGGGGGGACCCCACGCCTGGCAGCCGCCAGCTAACACACATCTCGGGGAGGCAGAGAGGCTTGGGGGAGCTGCCCTGAGCTCCCAACAAACCCGCAGCTGTGCAAGCCTGTCCACAGCCACTGCTAAGGGTACAGAAGTCCTTCTTGTAGCGTGTTCCTGGAGGCTGCCGTAAATCTATACGCTTCATGAAAATCTGTTTTTACTTTGGGTAAATCCCCAGCACTCTTTAGCCTATGTGACCCTTCTAATACAGAGACATGTAAAGTGATAGCCAGATTATTTCGATTTCTCCTCCATCAGTGACTACGCTATACCTTTGGAGTTACGCTCTATTAGACAACACAAGCAGAGATCAATACTCAGATCTTTATCTGTTTCAACTTTATTTGCTTATTCCCCACTGTGCTTTCTGGGGGGGGGGAATGATATCTAGTACCTCCTGGTTTATGGGATTTTGAACAGCACCAAGATAATATAGAGAACAGGAGAACTGTTTGCCTGAATACTAAACTCATGTGTGTAGGGCTGAAATTAAGATAAAACTTTGTTTTATTGGTAGAGAAAGAAAAGAAAATCTGAGTCTTTTGCTCAGCTTTAATCTTATCGTGCTGTTTTCTGCTTGCTTTATACAAGGTAAGAAATCTCATGCCTTGCTGTAAAGCCATCAGAGCCCCTGTGGTAGCCCTTTACAGCAGCCTTGAGCTTACAGGCAAAGGACAAGGGAGGTGGGAAGCAGGCTGCAGACTGCTCTGGACAGGCGGTCCCTTCCCAGATGGATGTGCCAGCTGGGGACATGGCCCCTCACCCTCCCTTCCCTCCTCCCCGACCTCTGGGCTACTGTCCCTCTGTCGGAGGTGATTGTCCCTAAGGTTTTCCTGCAGAAAGGATGGTACAGTGGCTTCAGGCAAAGTCAGTAAGTTACCTTAAAGAGCTGCAGAGAGCGTCTCACCTCTCTGAGCAGCCTTATGAAAGTGGGGGCCCTGCTCGACTGGAGGCTGATGGGAAAGGAGAGGCAGCAGCATCCCCCCTCGGCTCCATTCCCTACCGAGTACAGGTGCGAGAGGGCTGACTGTAGGCATTTAGGAATTTCTTTAGACTTTCAGGTCTCCACAGAGAGATGAGGAAAGGCCTGAGCTCTGCTACCTATGACTGAAATGAGAAGTCCCTGCTAGTAGTATCATAGAATCATACAAGTGTTTAGGTTGGGAAAGACCTTTAAGATCACCAAGTCCAACCATTAACCTAGCACTGCCAAGTCTGCCACTAAACCATGTCCCTAAGCACCACATCTACACGTCTTTTAACCATACAACCTCATACAACTGGCCTCGAACCTCACACAATTGGTCTTGGCCCATCACCCCAGCCTGTCCAGACCCCTCTGCAGAGCTTTCCTACCCTCCAGCAGATCACCACTCCCACCCAATTTGGTGTCGCAGTACCTGCTGAGCTCATGGCCTGCAGAAGGATGTATGAGCCCAGGCATAGTGCTGTGCCGATGCAGCTCTGAGCGTGGGCCTCTCTGCACCCATCTGTGTAATGACAACCCAAACACTTTCAAATCATAGTTTGAGTTTTGTCAAGAACAGGAATTTGCATTTGTGGCAAAGGTACCAGAATGAATACAGCTGAGTGCTGATACTCCCAGCCCTTCCATGCCTTCCTGCCTGTGCCGGGACTTTACAACAGGGCGCCTTGCCTCGTTCTTCAGTCTTTCCGTGAGCAAGAAGTGCTCTAGAGTCCTCAGGGTTGTGACAAGCCTTACTTCATTTGAAGGGCAAATATTCAGAGAATCTGCATTGGAGGACCTGTGTTAGGATTCATTCTACCAACATGCCCACCCCGGCGTGTGGGACTTGGTAACGCGCCCGCACACTTAGGAGAAGCATTTGTGCTTTAGAAAGAAGCACGCCTTCCAAAGCTCTGCTGGATCGGGACCAGAGTGTTCACCACCAGATGGCAGCCACAGGTGGCCAGTTTTTATTCTATCGCATACTTTTATGATTTCTTTTGTGCAGGAGTGACTAGACACAAGAGTATTGGACACTATCCTGACAGCTGTGATTGCTTCTCTTTTGTCAGTTTAAGGCAATCTAACATTTTTGAACCAAATTATTTGTCATTTTTATCCAAATAGTCATGTGAAAGCAGACTCAGCAACAGCATTACACGTCAGACGTGCTTCAACACCATATTCCCCCTCTGTTCAGACTCACTACTCTACTGACTGTTCATGTGCTTGAAGATCCACCACAGCACTGTAGATTTCATTTCATCCACATGCACTTTGAAATCACAGGACCGTGGATTGAGATGGAAGGATCACATGGCATCAGAGGCGCCAAGATGAGATGCCGTAACTGCTTACTGTGTATCACGTTAGTGAGAGACACAGGTTAATGAGTAGGTCTGAGCACAACATCTGCAGCATCTCCTTCTGAGAACTTACCAACAAATCATGTCAGTCTGCAGTGTCATGCCGTTACCATGTCAGTATTACAAACTCCATTTTATTGTGCATGTTTCCAAGACCAAATGCCACTCTGCTATGATCCGAGGTATTCTCAGGCATACAGGAAAGCTGAGCCACATAGCACAGCCTTTAACATCGTAATGTTCATAGGAGCTGTTGTCCAAAGAAGTGGGAGGCCACTGATCCCCCAGATGTGCATGCTTCATGAAAGCTTGCTTGGCTTAACTAGCAGAGCCTGAAAACATGCCTCAATGCATTCGGGTGTGCTAGTCACAGAACCTCAACACCTCATGGCATACCCCCAGGCTACAGGCAATGAGCCACCCAGACGTCTACACTGAGTCAAAGAATGAAGGAATATGAACAGACAGGATTTAATAAGAGGAAAAAAATCACAACACAAATGCAGTGCTAGGTTTTCTTCTAATAAGGTATAAGGCATCCAGATCTCCAGAAAACTGCATGGCCACATACTCCATACTTGCATATGGATGCAAGTCCATATTCCTAGCATCACAACTCTCCTGTAATAGCTCTTGTACCTATATTCTTCTTTTTTACAGTTTCTCCCGCCTTAATCCCTGATGGAGGCCACTATTAGTAGTATTATGCAACTCAGAACAATTCATCTAAGTATGCTCCAGTTTTCAGGTGTCTTTATTCAATCTGATATTAAGCAGTTTTCACCATGAAAGATAGATTCGATGTGGAAATGCGCACACACATACAGGTTTAATAGTTAACAGCTGTTCATGTTGTTTTAGTACAACTTCCAGTAAACACTTACAATGAAATTCAATATAGATAAATGTAGAAGGATGCAGGAGGGGAAAACAATCTAAGTTTTACATCTGCAGGAGAGGGCTCGGAGCTGGCTCCCAACCAGATTGAGATCTTCAGCTTATAATAAATCATTTGAAGAAAACATCAGCCTGATACTGAGAAGAAGCCAAATAAACAAATCAAATGTTCAGAATTATAAGAAAAGTAATAGAGAACTGTACTGGTTTTGGCTGGCATAGAGTTAGTTTTCTTCATAGTAGCTGGTATCATGCTATGTTTTGAATTTGTGCTGAAAACAGTGCTGATAACCCAGGGATGTTTTTGTTATCGCTGAGCAGGGCTTACCCAGAGCCAAAGCCTTTTCTGCCTCTCACCCCACCCCACCAGCGAGGAGGCTGGGGGGGCACAAGGAGTTGGGAGGGGACACAGCCGGGACAGCTGACCCCAATGACCCAAGGGATATCCCATACCGTATGATGTCATGCTCACCGTATAGAGCGGGGGGAAGAAGGAGGAAGGGGGGACGTTGGGAGTGATGGTGTTTGTCTTCCCAAGTCACCGTTAGGTGTGCTGGAGCCCGACTTTCCTGGAGATGGCTGAGCACCGGCCTGCCCGTGGGGAGTGGGGAATGGATTCCTTGGTTTGCTTTGCTGTGTGGGGGGCTTTTGCTTCACCTCTTAAGCTGCCTTTATTTCAATACATGAGTTTTCTCACTTTTACCCTTCCGATTCTCTTCTCCATCCCACCAGGGGAAGGGAGCGAGCACCTGGGTGGGGCTGAGCTGCCTACCAGGGTTAACCCTGGTATGTCACCACGTATAGCTCTTCATGAAAACTGTGTGCTGTTTTTGTCCCCCTCCCCATATCAGAAAGGAGCTGAGAAAAGATAGCAGAGAAACAAAACAACAATGAAGCCAATTACAGAAGCTGCCTGAAGGGAGTTTCAGAATGGTTCCCACTACAAGGAACAATTGAAATTACCAGTCTTGTATTCAGAGTCCAGCTGTGGGTGCATTGCAACAGATATCTATGAAACTGTGAAGAAGCGAACAAGGAACAAATGCTCAGAGTTCACCAGCTCAAACTGGTGAACCAGTGGCAGTTTCAAAGTAAGCATGGCAGAAACACTCCCTCTGAAAGAGGAGGAGAGCTGGGGAATTCCTTGTAGCAGAATGCACAAAGCTAATAAGTTCACGTGAGTTAGAGCGGGACTGGACAAAGAAGAAAATACCAAAGACATGATGTGGTTCAGGAAGACTGTGAGCTGCAATATGTTAGAGCATAATCTAGGGAACTATCACATTCTGCTTGCTCTTCTCTCACACACTTCCCTGCACCTTGCTGCTCAAACTAAGGCAGTTCTTGCATCCATTTCTATTTTCAAAGGGTTCCAGAAGGCATTTTCTTGGTTTGTTACCTGTGTAGTAACATCAGAGTGGTTTCCAATGGAAATATTCATTTGCAGGATGCTCAAAAATCCACATATAACAAACTTCTACTCAGCGCAAGATCCTCAAGAAACCAAATGGATTAATCAGGTTACTACTGTTTACAGGGCAGCATTGGTGAGCACAGTACTTTGCAGGCAGGCTAATTCTTCATCCTGCAGATCTTCAAAACAGCACATAGACAAGGAAGATGGTCCACATGAAGCAGAATAACCTAGTGCTTGGTAATGCCTTGTGACTTCAGAAGGACACTTTTGTTTTATATCCCAACTGCAGAAATAACTAGAGTGAACTCCCATGGAGGAAAGGATAACCAAAATGGGGAGAGTGTTAAAAGGTTAAGCAGAGAGAATACCCAAGGCACCCCAAGAAAGTTAACAAAGAGCTCCAGGGAAGAATCAGAAGGAGAAATTGTTATCAACAGGGATGAGTCAAGGAAAGGTAATTGTTAATGGAAACTCAGCTTCCATTTGGGGAGATAAGAGAAAACTGAAAGGGAACTTTTAGCTCCTGGTTCTTCCAAAAACATCTGAAAAAAATCCACAGCTAAACAGGTGCAAATAAAATGTGCCTGGAGGCCTCTTCGTTCAGTACCTCTCAAGAAACTGAACTGGCCTATCTAATTTATTAGGCTATTAACCCCAAGAAACTAGCTTTTATGGAGCCCTGGCAACCAGCAACCACTAAGAGAAGGTCTTTGCTTACATATTGCTTTTACTCCCAAGGCCTCCCAGATTCTTAAGGCAGGTTTACATCAGACACACTAAGAAGAACAAAGTGCCTTCCTCTTGCCAAACCCTAGCCACAAAAAGCACAGACAAGAGACCTCTATGCAACAGAGAGGCTCTTACCTGAACAGAAGATTCCTGGAGACAGATGAGAGAAGCAAACTGTGACTGCTGCTTGATAAACAGATATTACCCCAAATCACATTAATTAGTTTAATTCAGAGTCTTGCAGAATGCTACACAGGAATGCAGTATTGTGGTGCACAGTAAATGGGAAATTGCAGCTAGTTGCTAGTGGGCATTTTTTCATTCCTGTTCATCACAGATCTGAGTGGATGAAAAATATTGGTGTTTTTCTGACTATATCTGAGTACCAACGCTAATACTTAAAAAAACAAAAGTAGAAGCCGTGGCACAGGAAGGAGCATGAATGGAGAAAACATAAAATAGGCATGAGGAAAATGCTCAATTGGCTTAAACCAAGAGGACTTAGACCCTGTAGTCCACAACAAGCCTGGGGACTGACCACTAGTGCAAAACAGAGATTCAGATGGGTTTGCAAGTTTGGAGATTTATTTATTTATTCATTGTTTTGGTATTGATTCAAACAGTATTTCACATGGAGCCCTCTAAATCCATAAGAACAGTATAAACACTTGAACAGTGGATTTTCTTTGTCCCATCTTTCATCTGATTAAGCTGGAAGACTGTCAAGGCTGGAAGTTAGAGTGAAATAAGCTTGCGTTTGAATTATAGGCACAACAGCTTCCCTAGGCTATTTCTGCACTTTTCCTACCCTGAGAGTGTTGGGGGAGTGGCAGTTTAGACTGCTCTAAAACCACACAAATGGGCTCTCAGTGTGGGATGAAGCATTGCTTTGGAGAGCTAATTGAAAGAAGCCATTCCACAATGGCTGTTCAAGGCCAGATCTCTATTGGAGACAGTTTGGCCAAAACAACTGTTGACAAAGCAGCCAATATCCGAATCAGCTGCTTGAGCCAGCCTCTGGCATACCCTGCTCTCTGCCTTGCTCAGGCTGGAACAGAGAAATCCCAGGTCCCTGTGTGGTGCAGTGGTTCCCCGTGCTGTATCCCTGCTCTCTGGGCACACAAACCACCTGGTTCTGGAAATGTACCTTGCTGGGGGTTGTTGTCAGTGTATTGGGAAGTCACAGAGTGAACCTCAAACCCGCAATTCTTATATAGGTGGACACTGGAATGATTTGAGAGAGAATATCTATTGTTAGATCAAGCTGCATAGCTGGAAATAGTTTAAATATTGTTTAAAAAAAAGAAAGAGGCATAAATCTACATGTGTTTAGAGATTTAGTTGCTCAGCTGGATGCTTGCAAAGTGTGCAAATTGGGTGCTGTTTGTACTGCTTTACACTTCTTTTATCACATTAGAACTAGCTGTCTGTGGGAGAATGAGTGTCCTCTTCCTTTCAACGCAGCCAGTACAGTTAGCTAAGTCAAAGCAAAATGATCAGGGCACTTTGTCTGCAAAATTCCTTATTAAAGGATGTTGATGGCTAAGCAAAAAATAATATGGTGGGTGGGAAAAGGATGAATATTACTCCACAGATGAATTATTTTTTTCCAGGTTCAGAATTCAGGTCCTTCAATTTACAGTGATGTGTAATGTCATGTCCATCTAAAAATAAACAATATAAAACTACATCAGATTAAGTGGTCTTTAAATTTTCTGTGTAAATTGGATCAGATTTGATCTGGAATTCACTGACACAAGCAGTGAACTCTAAAATGCTCTTTTCATCCAGACATTGTTCAGAGAAGAACTGCACTGAAATTATTTTCACTATTTGGGCCAACATAAATGTCAAAAGAAGGAAGATGCAAAAGAGCATATGAGGTCATATTATTTTTTTCATCCTGATAATTTAAGATACTAATGATACAGGTAGCAACTATTTTAAGAATGCAATATACACATTTCCATCTATGCTTTTCCAAAACTACTTTTTTTACTGCACCTGACAGTCTTTACTCTCCACAAACTATAAACGTAATTAATTGATTGTGGACTGTATTAAACTACTCCAGCAGGGAACATCACACGTGCAGCTGTCAGCTGCAAAACTCAGTTCTGTTCCCTCAGAGCTTTGTCTTCCATACTTACATTATGCTGCACCTGGAAGACATTTTTCACCGTTAACAGACACACATGAACAGTAGCTTGAAAGCATAAATAAACATACAGAGGGGCTACTCATTAAGACTCAAGAGTCAATTATAGACAGTCCTCAGCACCAGACAGCACTAGCCATACAGCAAAGGATGACTTTCTCTTCCATTTTATTAATTCTGTGAAAGTTTGCAAGTCTCCTGTCTAAAATCATTTAAGTCTTAAATTTTCACTTCTATAACTCATTCAATTACAACCCAAAATTACCTACTTGATGACTGGACCTATTCTTCATGAAAAAGTGATGATCATTTAATATATCATGCACAAATAGATTGCTCTGCATTCCGCCCAGTGGCCTACACCGACACCTTTTGCATATGTAAGTTAGCACTGTGGAGTGACAAAGTTTCCCCATTTGTTCGGCAGCTGAAAACATATGGCAGTAACTCAGTCAGATTCTGTCTGCTGTCAGAAACAGATGACAATGAATGAATGGGTGACAAAGGATGACGTTATTTTCCTTTTCTTGCATACTGACAATCACCAAGCATAAAATCACGAGTTTTGATTAATCTGAGACTTTTAAAAGTTTGCGAAAATCTGCTTTAAATGAGTGCTCAAGAGACAAGGAATAACCAACAGTTTGCAGACCCAGTTGCCTAATAACAGGGGACCAAAACTGGGGAGAAATAAGCAAGAAAAAAAAAACGTTTTAAGCAAATAATAACTAAAAAAAAAATCCAAGAAAAGAGTAGAACTCTGGATTGGACCTTTATTTTACCCTGTTTAGTTAATGTATTTTGGCACTGATTTATAGCTCCGTCTCCTCAGTCAGCACTAATATTTAAACTAATATAATTCATTAAACTATGGGTAAAAGCTGAGGAATGCTCATTATTTGGACCAGAAGACTAGTTTAAATATTTTTCATGCAGAGATTGCTTTGTCCCCTGACATAAGCTGCCTTGAATCTGAAAACTGTTCTTTCATCAGTTTCGTTCTAAATTTGCAGTGCTTTCCTCTCTTTATTTCATCATTGTAGTTATTCTTATTCTGGAACCATGTTATTTGTTTAAAAAATACTAACTCTAATTTGGTTCTAAATTAATTTTTATTTTAAACATGGTTAGAGTGTGCAGTGTCTTAACTGGTTAAGCCAAAATAAATTCACGCTAGCCATGAGTGAAGAGGTTCTTCACTTCTTTTTTCACTCCAAGTTGTGGATTCCTGGGCTCAGAGGGTCACAGAGGGGCAGAACTGCTAACTCATCTGGCTGAAAAGTAGCCAAGAAAAGAACGGAGAGTAAACAAAAACTGAGACAGGAAGTATCTTTTTAGTATATACAAGTGCTTTACACAATGAAAGCTCTAAGAGACAGAGATTCCCCAAGGGCTGACAGCACACAGACCAGATCTCGTGATACACACTCCACGCACACTGCTGCTGCGCCTGGGTTTGTATATCAGCTGTACTATGCAAACATTACCACGGCATAAATGTTTAATAATGGAGTGAGGCAATGTGATTGATATAACTAGAAAGCAAATCCAGTCGTGTATCGACAGCACTATTCCACTTCCCCTGCAGTCTAACTCTGGGACTTAATGAAACAAAAGGAGTACATTAAATTCGTGCTGACAACAAAAAAACAAACCAGGGATCTTTTAGCTATTCCAGGAACCATCTGTAAAGGTTAGTTGGCTTCGCGCAGCAGTAAGCCAAAATCTTTATGGGGAAAATGTGTGATGATGTAATGTGGTCATCCCAAATGCATGGTTATAAAAACTTTATAGCATGCCACACTTTGCAAGGCACTATAAAGATTTTATGGCCATGCATTTGGGATGAGTGCTTTGCTCATGAGTGATGGAGCCACCAGCAAGTTATGCAAGTCTTTGCCAGAGGAGTGGCATAGAACATAAACATTTTTATAGCACTCCACACCATCTCATGTAGTATTTTGGGGATGGACTCTTCCAGTTTCCCTTTTACTGGTTTTTTTTGGTCCCTATTGGAAGAGCAGTGATTAGAAACAATGTTGTATGAGGAGTGGCAGAACTCATTTCCATCACCAATGCTATTCAGCCACCATTTATATAACGAAGTTCTGTCAATTCAGTTTGTACAGTTGAAAAGTGAATTACAAATGCCTGTGCTATTGCCATCACCACAGATGTGAAGGGCATGTGCTCAGGAGGAGTAAGGAAGACAGCAGTGCCCAATGTCCCGGCAGACATAACATCCCTCTTCTGTAGCCTCTGCACCTCTGTGAACACATTGCAGAATAAAGCTTAAATCATTCCTCTGCGTTCCTTTAGACAAGTTTTGTGCTTTGTGGGTTTTCTGCATATCAAGTTATCCAGCCAATATACAGCACAGTCCCTATGATAAAATCGCCCCTGTACAAATTTGGGCCTCATAGCTACACAGTGACCTGAATAGACGGCAATTAGTGTCTGTCTCCTTCCCCACCTTGCACTGGGCAATGTTATCCAACAGCCACTTTCTCAGAGACTTACTTGAAAGGAAACGTTGCTAAATATACCCAGGAATTCATCTCACATTTTAAAAGGGAGCCTGGACCCACCTTCAAAGAAGTGCTTGGGAAGTTAGCCAGTCTGGAGGCCACCATGGAGGGTCTGCAGCTGATTATTTGAAGCAAAACCCCTACATCTCTAGAATTCAAAGCAAACCTGATTTTCTGAAATTATTTCATTTATTCTTTTATGCTGGTATAGTGGTGGCCTTCTCTGGGGACCAGAATTCAGGATGCATTTTGCTGTCTCTCCCATGCATCCTTAGTTATAGCCAATTTAGCAAAGAACTAGTCAGCACATATTAGTCCAGCTGGCTATCCTGAATGGGGAAAGTCAGCAGACAAACAAGGTCTTTAGGACCCTTTTTTTCAAAAATGAGATTTATTTGATTTTTAAGAGGTTTGTGTTCTTCCTTCTCCACAGTCTAGTCAAACTATCCACCAATAAAGAAAGGCTGGTTTGAATTGCATGCATTTGCTGTCAGATCGCTCTCTTTGGCTGCTGAAGTACTACTGCTGGGATCTGCTACCAGTTTTACCATTTCTGAATATTGAGGATTTGGTTTCTGAAAACCATTATTAGAAAAAGATGTTGCAGCATGAACGTTTTTGTTACATCTATAATAGATGCATTGCTGTATGTATATATGTGTAAAACATATTTTAATACTTCAAGTAAGGAAATAAAATGCAGAACAGTTTGAACAGCAAATGTTCTTCAACCTACAGAGAGATGAGAGAGTATATTCTTCAAACGGAGTGTATATTTTGTGACAAGACTAGATGGGACTAAAAAAGAGTACAAAAGAACAAGAATAACAGGAAAAACAAGACCGAGTAAATCTTACTGAGCAAGAACAACATGTAAAATATTAAAAAAGCAGAGCAAATTAGTTAAGACTGTGTCATACAGGAAGTATTCTTCTTTTGCAGAGCACAATTTCGATCTGAAAAATACTACACAAAGAATTAGGACATTTTCCCCCACAGGCTTGTACCTTATACATTCCACTACAGAGAGGAAAAAATAAAAATTTCTGCTTTCCACCCCTGTTCACATACCAAAAGCAGCAAAGACACAGGGAGCTGATTTGTATTTCCTGTTGTCATGCATCAACAGAGCTGTTCGATAGGTTCCAGTCACCTGAGCAAAACTGCAGAAAACTTGGGGCTTTACATGTGGCAGTGAGGTCCGGTTCAAAGACAGTAGACTCGCTATGGTATAACTGAAGGCTTAATTTGGCCCATTGAGTGCTCCATTACTGGCAATTACCTGAGAGAAGAAAAGAATCCAGTGTGAATTTCAAGTCCAGGTTATGTTCACGGCAGCTGATAGGCAGGAACAAAATGAAGTGTCTTTTTCATTGCTCACAGAAGACATTTGATATGGAAATAATTTAGAGATGATAGGCATGGATCCCCGCAGTGTCATTTTTAGAATAATTTTTCAGCATAGAGCTGCACTTTAAACTATTGCCAGAATATCAAAGTATTTGGGAGCATCAGATGATACTACTACTACCTGATGCTATTACCCTTCTGCCAGACACCATCAATTTATGTCACTGAAGAGGAGGAAAAGCAAATAAACAAAAGAAGACAGATGAAAAGATGAACAAATTGCTCTCTTTTCTCACCCAATGGCATGATCTAAGGGAGACCCTCAACATCTGACTTAGCAAAATACGATTAGTGGTGTCCAGAGCCACCCACACTGGCAACGTATGGCTCTTCACATGCTTTGGGAGGCATTTCTGAAAACTGTATGTGTGTATTGTGCAACAACACTGAAACCAGTGTTTCATGCCTCACTTTGGACACTTTCCTGAATATCTAACTGCCCTCCGTCACAACCTGAAAGCTTTAGCAGTGGGAGACAACTCAATCAGAGATGAAGTGATGTTGGGGGAAGATGTTCATTAATCACTAGCCATACGGCTTTCAGAGCTGCATATGGGCAGTGCATGGGTCTTATTAGCTAAGCCTAGTGTAAAAAGGAGGAGCCTCATTCATACATCTCATTATGGCCCGAGCAGCACCAAAGCCAATTCAAGAAGGGGAGCCAGCACATGGGTAAATTGAGCAAGACAGTATTTAGAAACATAGCTGGAGGGTAAAGGATGGAAGGAGAAAGAGTCTTTCAAAGAAGCCCAGGAGACTCAAGAAGGGGAGCCAGCACACGGGTAAATTGAGCAAGACAATATTTAGAAACATAGCTGGAGGGCAAAGGATGGAAGCAGAAAGAGTCTTTCAAAGAAGCCCAGGAGAATCCGTCAGGCTCTCACACCCATGCAGACACCCTTTCTCAGTGGCCGGCAGTGCATTCTGCTCTGCCACTTTGAGGTAGTTTATTTAGCTTTGCTCGCAGTGAAACATGAGATTAGGTTAGACAAAATATTCACATGGCTGTTTCGAAAACCTTTCTCTATTGCTAAATGATAATGGCTTTTTATGAAGAAGGATGCTGACCAAATACTGCAGTGTTTCAGAAGTGAGGAATTGCAGGTGCCTGAAACCTAGTTGGAAACAGAGTATGTGAAGAACTCACTGAGGTACAGCAACAACTTCACATGCTTGTCCTGGAGATGAAAGCAAAGAGCCTGGTTTGAGTTGGACTTTTACCTTAGCATAACTTGAGTGCAAGTTAAAAAAAAAACAAACACCTTTTCAGCTGTGCAGACAAGCCTACAGAAAGGCAACAGAGATAAAACACTGAAATCACAAACATGTCCGAGAGCTTCTTCCACACCAATGAGCATAGTAGTAAATCAATCATCTCTAGGTGCTCAAGCACACAATGACAGGAGGTGAGAGCATCATGCATGTCAACGCTCAGAGGCTGGTGCCCACTGGCAATTTTTTTTAAAATGGGCATTTGACATTTAATATAAGACTGCTTTTCAAGACCTGTTGGGTATAAAAAAACCCAAACAGATACCCACAGCTCATTACCATGCTTTTATTAATACACGGCTTAACATGGAGCACCCCTGGCTTGCCACTGGGAGTCTGCAAATACCGTAAAATAGACTGAGCAAATTAAACACAAAACTTAAACATTGACTATTTCTCAAAAAAAGAAATGTTAAACGCTTTGATTACTCAAGCTCTATCTTCTGTCATCAGACTACCAGTGAAAACTAAAGTTCTGAGCTCTGCAACAGCATTGGCAGTGCTCAGTGCAAGGCTTCCTTGATGTTCAAGGTAGACAACTTGCTAACCCACAGTGCAGACCTCTGCCTTTCCACTATCCTTGCATATTAGTTTGAACTGATCATTTCTCTGATAGCATGCTGCTTACCTTGCAAACTGAGGAAAGATTTGTCTTTTATTAGCTTGCCATTCAGAAATACACATTTAAAAGAAGAAAGAAGGCTGCCAACAAAATGGAGAATATGTGGAAACCAAATTTGAAAACTTCCGTAAATATTCCCATTAATCTCTGACTTAAACCAATGTGTTTTCTTCCCCTATAAACAAAGTCGAATTAAAATAATCACTAAACTTGCTTGAGCAGGTCTAACATCCTGTGTGTTCTACCTTCCTGTTTTACATCATGAGGAACTGAAAAAGATTAGGAAGATGAGAAAGAGTTAACTATGTGTTGCCAAGCTGAGTGATGACACAGTTAAGACACAATTGCATCCCAACACTACAAACTAACTTGGGAAATCCAGACCTTGTACTCAGTCCAAATTTGAGATGTGGCTGGTTTCAGATCCACTCTCACTTTTGGAGGGAATGGTGCAGAAAGAGTTATGGAGGATAACACGAGGGCAAATAAGAAAATCAAGCTAATATATGAAAGTTATTTCTAACAATGGAAAATCCCCCAAAGGGAAGGGGTAGAAGCCCTTTTATTTGAGCCAGTTATCAGCTCAGGACTGGTGTTCAAGAGCTATAATTGTGCGTGTACAGAGCAATGGGCTACTTTACCCAAAGTTTTTCCCCTCCACTTGCTACTATAAATGTCCTGAAATGTCAGATTGCCACTCTTATAACTGAGGAGAAGGGGGCTCTATAATCTGATCAGCTGAGATTCTCCTAGACAGGAGTCATCGCTTGAGCTCACATCAGCTTGCCACAGCTCTCCCTCCACTATGGAATGAGACAGACCAAAGTGTCAGCTCCCCACCACGTCCCTCATCAGCTTCCAGCAACAGAGACAAACCACTCCAGTATCTCCAGGCAGATGGTCCTGAGCTCCCTCCAGGTTGATGGGATTGACATCCAATTGACTCTCCAAATATCCACATGGTATTAGATAAAACAACACAGACTCGCAGTGGAATACTGAAGGTGAATTTCAATTTGCCTGCCCTACTTCACTGCCATAAATAGTAAAACTCTCTGCTTGGCCCTGTGATCTCTCAGAGGTACTGATACAGATAGCTCTTCCTGTGTTCCAAGAGTATCTCTTTATGACAGAAAAAATATCTTCATCTTTTGCTTAACATCAGTGGGTATCGGGCATGAAGAACAGATCCTTCATGAGACCATTCAGAAAAATGGTTACATTCATTTTGGAATTAAGTATCCCATGAAAACAACAAACAGCAGGTACATAATCAAACAAAAGGCAATCAAATAGAATTTTTCAGTGGTCTGCCATCCTTCTAATACGGTAAATTGCCCTGAAATATACAGAACCAAACAGTAACAGCACTATGATTAAAGAAAAGTAGTTCCCATTTCAAACACTACCTACCAAGACAGAAAACATAACCTGGGATCTGTGGGCTCTTCCTGGTTTTCTGTTGAAAAGTATCGTGAGGTCTTTAGCTTCTACTCAGTTGCAAGTCATAAACAAACAGATAAAGTGATTCTTCTTGCTGTCTTATCCGAAAGAAAACATTTCCTAAGAAATCACAGAGCCAAAGATGAAAACCCTGAGGCTGTATCTGTATCTATATTAGTAAAGGAAACATGCCAGGGCCTGTTTTCTGGCTCTGAGATCAGCTGGCACAATGCAGCCACGTCTCTTCTACTAAGTTCTCTTAGCTTCCAAAACAGGGTCATCCAAACTGCCATAGCAAGTACGGTCCCTGGCCTGTGCTAAGCCCCACGCTGTGCCTGGAAACTGTTCGAGAAAATGCTAGTTATTCTGGGCGAAGAGAGTGCCAGGGACTATTCCAGCAAGTGCCTGGGAACACTGTGACGTTGTTCAATTCAGCAGCGTAGGTGCAGGCTAAGTCTCAATTATCAGAGCTAGTTTTAAATCTGTAGAAGTAAGAGCAAGGCAGGGAGTTAGAACTGGGACTTTTATATATGGGAGTATCTTTAAAGTGAGTGTCTGACTCATTATGAAAAGGAGACTCACTGTGAAAGTCACAGAAGGATTAAACATTCTGACGTTTGAGAGATGTTCAGATCTAGGTTATCTGGGTCTGAGATTATGGTTAAAGTACATCTCTAATCGAAACACTCTGCTGACATCAGTCTTGAGTAATGAGTATAAGGTACTTTCCCCCTGTAACCACAACTGTAAATATTAATGCTAAGAGACTATTTTTACAGTGTTTCTTCGGTACAATGAACCATTACAGAATTTATTGTACCTGGAGAACTGCCTCTGAAAATTTTAAAAGAAGTGTGAAACTGACCTTAAATAGCTTCTTGCTTATGAATGATAACACCACCAAGTCCTTGTATCCTGGCCTGCAAGATTACAGAGGCAGACTGAAGCACATAGCACCAACACAGAGTTACTGCAAACTGCCTCTCATTAGGTAGTTCGGTCTACATCCAAACATTTAATCAAATGCTGAGCAAAAGATCAAAGGGAATTAGAGATGTATAGCTCTGAAAGGAAGACCGTATTTCTTTCCTCTTTGCCTCCTGTGATCCCCGATTCTTTTTAAACCAGTAGGAATTCCAGAAGACTCTTGCCAGCAAGAAGAGCTGGTTCTGTTTATGCTCCTGTGCTTCAAAAAGAAACCGCTCTCAAAGATCACTACCTACACAGTCCTCAGAAATCTGTATATTCACTATGTTCTTTAAGTCAAACCTACTCAACGGGCAAAACACTTTACTTGGCCACTCAAGACAAAAGCAACTCACATGGGCTGAGTAATCAGGAGAGAAGTGAAAGGTGGAGCATGGCAGCTGCTAAGCATAGTCCCAGTCAAGAGGACGAGATTATTTTTGTCTTTCCCAAGCCCGGGGGCTCCCCTTAATTCCAAGGATACAGCTACAGCTCATATTGCTCCTACAGCTGTTGAAGTCATGGGCATCGTCCCTGCAACTCCTTCTACTTCTGCAAAAGGTTATGCATGAGCAAAAGGCTGCAAGACCATCTGCTTCTCCCTTGGGAAGAATGCAATCTCACTTGTCCTTAATGCATTAACATAATCTTTTAGAGAGGACTATCAATAAGGATAGGAGCAAACACCCTGCCCAAGCCAGTCCTATGCAAGGTAAAAGTATTGTCCAAGTGATAAAAAGCCTAGGGACAGAATGCCGGCTGAAGGACAGACCAACGTGTCAAGAGCACAGCAGTTGGAAAGCTTAGGAGAAGTCTCATAAAAGTGCTTCTCATTCACTGGGATATCTGAATTAGGGACACATTGCCTGGCTTGTTTTTCCTCTCTGCCTATTTGCACTATAAATCCAAGGTCTGAAATTTAAATGGCTACTTGACATGTCTGTTTTAAGCAATTTCACCTCAATGGACTTCCTTCGGCTTTGGTTGTTTACCAAAGCTCTGACCCTTGAACTTTATTTCCTTACTAATCTTATCTTTTACAGAATTCTAGGAGGCTGACACATGGATCAGTGTCACCAGAGTGACTGAACAAGGTAAACTTAATAATCCAGTCTGTGTTTTTACATATTTACATAGAAGGGTGAAGCAAATGCAGGAGACTAATCTGTGTTTGATCTTAAAGGACAGGAGAACACGCTGTCCTGATTTTGCTAGATGGAGTCCTTCTACTTTCTCTAACAGTCTCCTTATTGCAAAATCCTAGAAGTGATATAATAAACATTATTTGAAATATAAAAGAATAGTTCATTTCAAGGCAATAGGTGTATCTTGGGCTAAATATAAATTTGGTAACAAAAGGCTGAGAAGTTATTTACTCAAATAAAAGTTACTGGCAGGTTAAAGTAAGTACCTTTAAGCTTCTTTTTTCTTTATTCTGAAATATTTCTGCCTCTAAATATGTCTCCTCTGCTTCTGCTTCACAAACATTGAAATAATCTCGTTCCTGCTCCTCATCACAGCTGATATAAGCAGCGGAAAAAGAGAAAATGTTAGGACTGGTAGTACAGAGGAATAAGGCAACGTTATGCCTCCTTTCTGTCCCTGTTCCTGTAGACCTAAATCCTGTTTTCTTCCGATTTACTGAAGGTTAAAATGAGAAAAGCCAACACACATCACCAAAAATAAAGTGTCAAGAAAATAGTGGAAGCTCTCTCTACATTTGTGAAAAATTCAGGTTAAGAAGTCAAGGTGGCAGAGCAAGGAGGCACTTTCCTCCAAGGCAAAATTTAAATGTCAGTGTAGATTATCAGTTAAAGCTGTGTTATTTTGTGCTCATTCCCATGGCAAAAAATCCAAGCACAAGTTTAATTATAGTAACAAAAATATGGATACAGGATAGGTTGCCAGTGTTATTTTCTTCAGGGAATTGGTATAAGCAGTATAAGCAATCTCCCTTTGCTGATAAATCTGCACCTACATTAGAACATTTTGTCAGTACAGTTACAACAGCAAACCTTTCCCAGTGTTGGGTAAGACCTAGTTTGGAAATCAGAGGACAGAGAAATCCTTATTTATTTGCCAAAGAAAGGGCAGAGAATATACTTACATTGATCCTCGCTTTTAAGAAATGTTCAGCCCTTACGCCATGCGCATGAGTTATATCTGCAATCATTACTTACATACGGTAACACACAGCCTCTGCCTTTTCTCCTGTAGCCATGTTCTCTAAATTCAAGGATAGTCCCGTAATCAGGCAGGCACCAAGGCCCCGGTTGTGCAGCTCAAAGTTTTATGTGCTATGCTATAGGCTTATACCAGAGAAGAATCTGGTGATTTTATAGGTGTCCCTAATTTGCAATAGACAAAAGCAAGGCTAAAACTCATTAACCAGTCGGACAATACTAAGGCAACTGAGCTGGCCATGTTGGTGTCCCTCTACTCCGGGCATGACGCTGCAGGTACGAGGGACTGCTGTGAAACACCGTCTATGTCACAATATTACAGACAGAAATGCCTTTGTGTTTCATGTTCACCAAGTCCTCTATTGACAGACATTTCCTGAACCAGGCAGCATGGAGGGACTTGATACCATGTCTAAATCACAACTGGGCACTTATTTTTCTAAATTATGTCAGTCCGTATGCTGTCACTGAGAAGTATAAACAAAACAGAAATAAAAGATGTGCATAATCACTACCCGGTTATTTCCAAATAAGCATGTAATGATTGTGCACATCATTAGTATACTTTGGTTTTCATAATTTCTTTCCTAGAGAATTTCCCCATATCCACTAATATCTCTTTCTAATTGCTACCAGAAACAACGCTTCCACTGTCCACCTCCTCAGTTCTCCATTTTTCTCACCATGTGAGAAAAAGTCTCCCAGCCCCAAAATCCACAAATTACTTCCTTGTAAATCTTCCCTAACTTCATAATGAGAGCACCACAGTGTGACAGCATAGGAAAGAGAGCTAGAAACTGAGAGCATGCAAAATGCCAAGCTTAAGTCTTCATCCAAAACTAAAAAAGAGCTTTGGGTTTGTGTTCTATTTTTCAAAAAGCTCCCACCTTCAGCTTTTAATTTCCACTGGATTTCCAGTATTTTCTGGTGTTGGAAAAATACACAAGATCAGAGCCAAAATAAAGCAAGAGCTGGACCTAACGGTATGCTCAGCAGTTTTGGAAACAGGAAGTCCCAAGAATTTGGGTTTGCAGTCAGCTTAAGTGGTTGGAAAACACATTCATATTCTTTAGGTGTTTTTCCAAACTGAACTTTCAATGTTTTGGACATGTAAGCTTTACCAAAATAGGTACGTTCATGTTTAACTGGAACCCTACTCAACTCATATGCAGCTTTTTTCATCATTACGCAGTGTTGTTGTATTCACACCACTTTTGCCTTTAGAGACACACAGTCCTATACTTCCATAACAGAGGTTAATGTAAGTGTAAAATTAAATGCCCAGTTCTACCAATTGAACACACATCCCATAAAACAAACTGTTGGGCTCCAATGCCACAAACTTTTACACACGTAAGAAAACCAATTTCCTTGAGTTATATGGAAGAAATGAGGTATTTAAAAGCTTCCCCCTGCGTGTTTTCAGAACAGGTTGTTAGACACACACAAACATGTGCTCCTCATAGATTTTATAGGTAAGGAGATGGCCACTTATCGCTGACTTTTGCAGTGACATGATGTCACTCATACTATTTCATTTGCAGTAATATCTCTTTTCATGATCTGCTCTCCTCAGGGAGGCTTGTTTTGAATCGCTCATTGTTTTAAACTAAAGCTCGTGTGTTTCAAACAAAAGAACATCTCCACTGCACTTCCAGGCCCTCCTTGGCACATCCTTGCCCACGGTGAGGCACAAAGGAGCCCAACACCTTCCCTCCTGGCTGCAGCTAAGCCTGACGTGCCAGTGCAAACTTATCCCTCCTGGGATGTGAATAGCGACAGCCAAGTGCCATCACATATTCAGCACTTAGCCGCTGCTGAGGGCAGGATTTGGAGACTGCTGGACCTCTAGTCAGACACAGAGTGACTGCTTTCACCTACATTTGGTGCTCCCACACCTCAGATGGGCGAGGAACAGCTCACAGAGGAGTGGAGGGTTTGGTGACAGTGATGTCTTAAACCACTGCAATTAGATCTGCCCCAGCCGATCCGTCACGGCACCGAGCTCCCTGTTTGACAGAATATCACTGCTCTGGAGAGTAAAACAAAAGAAAGTCACACAAACAAAGCAATTAGAGCTAAAGTTTTCAAATCTGCGTGAATCTCAAAGCAATGTCTATCAAGGATTATTAGTGCCACGGTGAAGAATTAAAAGCCTTACTGCTAGGATTTCTCAGTCACTGCTGTCCTACTTCCTTCTATCCATTGCCTTGTCCTAATATTTTAGTTTTGCAATTATAAAGCCTTGCCTCGTTAACCGTATCCCACCTATCAAATCATTTTATCTTCCTAGTTCAGTATTTCACCATCCTAATTCTATTGTCCTGTGTTACATTGCTTACCATCTTTTATCAGATTTGACATTTTTTATCCTAGTTCCCTGCCTTTCATTTCTATTATGTCACACTGTTTATGCACTGCGCATGTATTTGCATTGTCCTCTGTAGACTATCTTGCATACACAGAATATTTAAATAAGAAAAAATTCAAGGACGAGTAGAGTTTACACAAAGTTACTCTCCTGATTCTGTAATTTTTGCTGAGCTAACTGAACAGTTGTTAATAGTTTACAGCATCAATACAATTCCCATACAGAACAAAAAGGAAGACTTATTCCTTGCCCTGGAAAGTTTTCTTTTAAATTATTAATCAAAATGTAGTTAGGATATACTAAGTATATGTTATAATGAGATATAGTAAAAAAATTGCACTTAAATTGAATGATTTCTTAGAAGCCTGTCACCCAGTTCTGCCACTCATATTTCATTCTTTAGTTTTTCTTTGATAATTTTCTTGATGGTTAGCAAGAGAATGATTCTTTCTGGAAACATCTAAAATGTTTCCATACTGCAATGAAATTACCTGGTTATAGACGTTGTGGTACAGACCACCTGATCATAAAGAAGTAGTACATGAGGCTTTCCTCAGGCTACTGGAAGAAGTCTCACGCTCACAGGCCCTGGTTCTCATGGGGGACTTGAAGCACCTCAATATCTGCTGGAGGGACAGTGCAGCAGGCAACAAGCAATCCAGGAGGTCTCTGGAGCGCATCGATGACAACTTCCTGACACAGAAGAGCGGCTTTGCTGGACCCTCTGCACCAGTATATGCTGGGGACCAGTTGGATGGAAAACAGCTTTGCAGAGAAGGACCTTAGGGTCCTGGTGGACAACAAGCTGAACATGAGCTAGCAAAGTGCCCCTACAGCAAAGAAGGCCAATGTCCTCCCAGGCTCCATGAGGAAAAGCATCAACAGTTGGTTGAGGGAGGTGATCCTTCCCCTCTGCTCAGCACTGCTGAGACACATCTGGAGTGCTGGGTCCAGTTCTGGGCTCCCCAGTGCAAGAGAGACGTGGACAGACTGGAGCAAGTCCAGTGAAGGGTATCAAAGGTGACTAAATGAGTGGAGCATGTGTCATACAAGGAGAGGGTGAGAGAGCCAGGACTGTTTAGCCTGGAGAAGAGAAGAGTCAGGGGGATCTTATGAATGAGGTATACAAATACCTGAAGGAGAGGAGTAAAGAAAACAGAGCCAAATTCTTCTCAGTGGTGCCCAGTAAAAGAACGTAAGTCAATGGGCCCACACTGAAATACAAGAAAGCCTATTTAAAAATAAGAACAAACTTCTTAATTGTAAGAGTGATTGAACACTGGAACAGATTACCCAAAGAGGCTGTAGAGTCACCGTCCCTGGAAATATTCAAAACCTGACCGGACACAGGCCTGACCTGCTCTAGGTGACCCTGCCCTGAGCAGCAATTTTGGACTAAGCAATCTCCAGAGGTGCCTTCCAATCTCAGCCTTTCTCTGTTTCTGCGAACTATCTTTATTTGAATGTTCAGTAAGTAGGCTCCAATCACCCAGCCTTAGGCACACAGTTTGCCCTTCCTTCAGCGCTCTAGATGTAAAGGTAAAAGTTCTTTCTCTAATCAACAGAAAGAGTCTAATGTCTCCAGTGGCAAATTTTATCTCCCTAAGCATGAGGGGCTTCTAAAGTAAAGCACAAGGTTGTTGGCCGAATTACATAGATTGAAATTCATCCATTGATTTTTCTGCTGACCGAAGGCTACAAATCCAAATAACTTACTGAACAAGGGAATTTGACCAAAGTTCAAGTGTTGCATTTATCGAGAGTTATTATTCAAATAATAACACTTTGGAGCTAGTACAAAGGTCTCTTCCATGGCTGAGTTTATTGTACCTTACTGCCAGTCGGCTGATGCACTGTAATATGTTACCCTTAAGTAAATTGTGCATCTGTCTCACTTCTGAGTTCGGGGTTATGTGACACAGATGAGCCCATTTAGTATTTGTTGTGATCATAAAAGAAGTCCAAATCCCCATGCAAACACACCTTCCCGTCTACATCATCTTTCCTGCCCCCACCATGCTACCTCTGGACCACATCTGAACAAGCAATAGCCAACTCACTAACACAGATTAAAAAAATGCTGCTGGTGCTTCATTTCAGGCTTGCACTCATTTCCACCAATGTTGTTAAACTTTAAACAAAGTCCCACATAATCAAAACAACTGCTGAGAACAGAATGCTGCACCAGGCAATATGTAGCTCTGGTCTATGTCTCCCAGGCCTTTCCGCAACAAAAAATTGTCCTTCTCAGTGGTATCATGGCAAAACCATAATTTTTTTCAAGTTAAAAATATGAAATGCTAAATAAATTTAAAAATAAAAAAATCCAGAAAAATACCATGTCTGTTCATTTAATTCTACACATAAACTTTTTTTATCCCGCATCTGAGAGTTGAATCACTCAGGTTAAAGAGACAGAAATGCAAAATCTAATATGTCAGTTTTGTTTCACTGTCCTGTATAAACAGAACAGCTATTTTTTAGTGTTTTGTCTATTCTCATTTAAAATACAGCCTGGGAAGAAGCTGACAGCCCTCTCCATTTTTCTCTTGATATTCAACTGTTATTCTAAACATAAATTGTCCTTTGAACACTTATTTGTCCACTGTGATGAAATACACAGTTGTTACTATTGAATTTTATTTAAAAAATAGCAACTTGTCATTGAATTTTTCACTCTTCTAGGAAAATCATTGTCTTCTAATTACGTGTTAGGTAAACCTTCTGGAAAACTGAAGCTTTAAAAGTTATTTAAAATTAAGTTTTCATTTGTAACAATGAAAGCAGCTTTCCCATTCAGCAAGGATGTCACTGAATAACTAACAGCATCTTGATACATTTGCTTGGATTTGTACATGCAAAAAAGCAGTGGGTATAGAAGTCATTTCCTAGCCCATACATCTGTTTTGCTTAACTATTTTAGTGCCCCTGGCATGGCTTTATCTCGTGCCATTCAGTGCTCTCCTAGGTAATACACAGGCACGATTTTGGGACTAGTCGACATAGATGCTTTGAACACAACAAACTCATCTTGGGGTTAGATATGACGAGAAGAACCACACTGGGAGGGACAGGGAACAGTCCCTGGCCTATTTCATTATATACATTAAAAGTGACCATAGTGTCCCTGGAACGTATTTGGAAAAACTACCAGCCTGCTCGATGATGGTTGTTTGAAACCTACATAAAACAAATATCTTCACCATAGTGGCCCTTGCAGAGCAGGGAGCGCCTGTACCCTGTGGCAGATAGTGCAGACATATAACATAAAGACCACCTCTAGCTAAAAATTATGGAGTTTTGGGTCTTTGTCTTCCTGTTGTTATAATTTATTTGGTTTAAGCATTTAGTTTAGCATCTGTTGGGGAGAGGGGGTTCCAGCTAAAGTTCATTTTCATGAATTTATGACTAGCAAACAAGAAAACAATCAAGGCAAAGACAGATAAGACAACTGCAAGTAAGAAAACACCAGATAGCTATAATTATATTTGTTTGCTTGATTAGATTGCAAATAGGTGTTTTTCTCTCACCCAGTAATTCTGTGAAGTGAATGAATCAATAAAAATAAATAAATGATGGTATGGTAGAAAAGCATTATCCGCAGCATGAGCACAGGAGGGGTGAAATGAACTTATTTAGATAAATGACATCAAACAAGTGCTAACAAAACTTTTAATACCTCTCCTGCCTCTAACTATTAGTAATTATGTGCTGCCAGACAGCAGAATCTCAGGATTTTAAAATCATGCTCACAACTTTTAGGATCCTTTGGCAATCTATGTTTTAGTTTTCTGTATTTGTGGTAAGTGGGCACTTACAGTCCAATGTTGCCAAGAAAGAAAAAAATGCCGCTCTCATGTCAAGTAGTTAGTATAACTAGCACCGGTTTGAAAGGAGTAAGAACTCAGACGCAGCAGGGGAAGAGCAGACTAGAAAATACTGTGACAAATTACTGTTTTCACATCAGTTGGGCCTAATGAATTTCATTCTCATGTGCAAAAAAGAAGTAGCTGAACAACCTGAGAAGCATTAGCAGTTGTCACTGAGAGCTCAGGGAGGACAGAGACATATTCCAGGAAATAAGGCAAATGCAACGCTGACATTGTTTTTCTTAGAAAAAAAACAGAAGGAAATAATCAGTGTGTAAGCCTCTAGAAAGTAATGAGATAAATAGCAGTCAAGAACAAATCAAGTCAAGATAATCTTCCCTCTTCCTGTGATAGAGTGATGGTTTTCACAAACAGGGGAGAAGCACTAGCTTCAAAATACTTTGATTTTAGTACGGCTTTTGACACTCCCTCGCGTGACTCTCACAAGCAAGCGCAGATTAGAAGGTGCGCTACCAGACCGAAGAGGTGCATCTTACGGATTCCCTAGGGGCCTGCCCCGGGTCTTACGCTTGCACAACTTAATGATTGCACCGATGGCTTGGATGAAGGAATACATACTAGGTGTGCCACAGGAAGGGTCACAAACACACCAGAGGACAGGATTAGAATTCTAATCTAAAGCCCTTTACCAAATACAAAAAATAGTCGGGAAGAAAAAAGATGCACTGCAGCCAGGACAAATAAATAAAGGTCTGTGCTTAAGTAGGAATAATCCACTACATAAATACAGAGTGTACAATAACCACTTCAGCAGTCACCACGGAGAAGAGGATTTGGTGTTATGAATTACCATCTGAACTCAAGTCAACAATGTCAGGAAGTCACAAAAAAAGGCAAATAACATGCAGAAACTAAAGGCAAATAAGTTCTATAAGCATGTGTATCAGCTATCAGCATAGACAAATTCTTCCATTAAGCTGTGGTAGTACAGTAAAGCACACGTACAGCGTAGGGGAGGACCTTGCCATAACTTCCCATTGGAGGCTTTAAGCATCAGTTAGACAAGCACCTGTTGGGAACTGTACAGCTATGGCTGATCCTGCCTTTGGGCAGGTGATTGGACTCCATGGCCTTTCAAGGTCCTCTCAACCTTAGCACTGAACAGTTCTGGCATCAGTGAAACTCCCCAGAACAGCTCAACATTGCAGTGGCAGCATTGCCTTCACCAATACTTTCCTGGCGTTAGGAGGGCAGCGGTGAGCCCTGAGTCCTGTCCTCTAAACAGTACATGCACTCAAATAATTCTTCTTCTCTTCTCTCTGTAAGCTCTGGTTTTAAAAGGGAACTCCACTCAAATACTGAACCCGTGGTGCAGTGCTTTGAGACTTTGAAACCAAGAGACAGGCATATATACCCTGATTTCCTTAAAAAACCACTTTTCTTGTATTTTGTCAGGATTTGAGAAGGAGGGAGCAGAGCAGAGCAGTCTGGCATCCGTTCAAAGACACTGATGAAAGATCTGCACAGATGAGGTGGTTAAAGCAAGCAGAGTAAAATCAGGATTTGTAGGCTGTGTGGACAGATTTGACTCCCATCCTCTAAAGAAAATGACAAAATAAATTCAAGATTCAATTCAACAATAGTGGCAGAATTAGTTGGGTGGAGAGATTTTAGAGACTCTGAATAAAAGAGGTCAGGAGAGTTGTGGGAAGTCTTGGGGGCTGCAGGTAAAGGCTTTTCTCTTTCTCTCTCTACCTCCCCCACTTCCCACCCCACCCTAGCAGACCCCCTTCTTCCTTCCTCAGGAGGGACTGAACCCCAACATCACTTACATTTCACTCAGCCTCCAAAATCCAGTCCTGCCCAAATGACTCTCCATCTTCCTTCTCTCCCATGAGCTTCCCTCCCGCTCCTCTTCAGGCAAGGAAAGAAATGAGGAAAAAGGTTGCTACCTTCAGCACTCTGCTGAATTTATAGAAAGTCTATCCTGGCTTGTCTGGGGGGGGACGTACTGCAGTCCCTGCTGCCTAAATAAGCTGCGTTGTAACAGCTTTACACCCTTCCCTTTGCTCTTGGGGAGCAGTTCATCCCCAAACCTCTTGGTTCGGGTTTGTTTAGTTTTTTACCATGAAAGAGTTTCAGTCTGTAGCAAAGCCTGTACAATGGACCTCCTGATGCTGAAGATATCTTCATAATACAAAGTGAAACAAACAGAAAGAATTTGAATGAAACCAACAGGAAGAATATGATATTTCTTTGAAATTATTACTGAAGAAAATCCCAAAGAAAATAAAAACTTCCCAAATTCCTATTTAATGAAATTGCATAAATAGTACCTGAAGCAACAGGTACTGGATCAGAGCTGTTACAGCTAAAATAAACATCTTACATGCATTTTATATATAGAAATCAGAATTCTCTCCGTCATTGCATTCTTGAGTCTTACACGCTAATGTAGCTACAATGCAGCAGACCTCACGCTGCAGTAATAGAATATTGATTGTACAATGTTCAGAGACAAAGAACTCATGTTACTGAACTTTATACACATGCATGTTGTTGCAGCAAGAAATTCGCATCAATATTCCTTGCCAAATATATCCAACTACCGCTGTGCCTGCTGGTAATTTAATTACAAAATATAGAATTTTTGGTCAATGTTGCATTAAACTAAAATGCCAGTAATGGAAATGACCTTGAGAAAAGAAAAAAATTAAATGTTCAAACCCAGGAAAGTGTGATGTTCATTTAGTTCTACTTTGCTGGTTTATTAATATACAGGAATATACTTCAGAGTTGCCAGGAACTTCTGTAAAGATAAGTAATGTCCCTGTAGTGCAGATTTCGCATCCTAATTCAAAATAGCTTGCATTTTTGTAGGTCTTCATTGGTTTGAAGCCCACTGTTAAATGAGGGATAACAAACCAGTGGTCACTATGTATGCATTATTCCTCAGAACAGTTTCCCGATACACTACTTCAAAACAAATCAATCATAATATAGGAGTAATTTGAGAGTAATGTAGGCTGCTTGCCTCACACTCCTTGCTCCTACCTCTCCTACAGGTCACACATCCCACGCCACAGCATCCACCACTGCTCAGTTCCTTGCTTCTGTTTCACCACTGAATCTAACCATCCTCCAAAAGATCCTCTCTTAACTCCTCTCTGGGATTTCCTGACAGTGCCATGAATATAGGCTAATATTAGATGTATTTTAAGGCAATTTCTATGTAATGGTAGTTATACAAAAGTGTATGCACAGTCAAGTTTTTCTTTGAGGTTCTATTTCATTGTTGGTAGTGACAAGAGGATTAGGCATTTAATCAGCTAGCACTGACAACCCCTAGACAAAATACTGGACTGATGGTCTGATCCCCTAAGGCAATTTCCATATTTCTGTTTTCTCATTTGGAAAAGAATAACGTTATTCCATTTTGTTCTACTGAGCAATATCCTACCAGTGATGTATTATGAACATACATATCCATTGAGCATACTCTGGAACTCTAAGTTCCTTTAAAAAATCCTTACACTGTTAAAATCACCAGAAATAACTTCAAGACACCCAGAATATTTGCAGTAATTCTTTAAGTGTGCAGTGCACAGAACTTTATAAGCAAGCAACTTGCATATTCCCATGGTTTTAACTGCAGATGTGTTCCAGTACGCCATGGAATACAGTCTACTGGTAAAACAATAGTATAGAGATAGTGAGATCCTACCCCCATCCGTTTGCTTCTCCTCTCTCATTATGTTTTTAATGCCCTTTCATCCTGCAGAGACAAATGTTGACTTCTAGGTCACGTGTACTGCATGCCACCAATTACCATTGCCCACTACAAAATACAGCAGGGGAGCAAAAATATTACAACCTATGTATTTGTAGTCTCCTCTGTGTTCCCATTAACTGTTAACCACAAAATTTGACCTATGATTAATTTTAATCCTTTAGAGGTACCATTAGCTGTCCAACTTCAACCTTCCACCAATAAATAATATTTCCTTTAAAATGCTTATAGTTTTTTGGAACCTAAATATGTCTTAATCTTACCTAAGAGGAAAAACATAGTATCTGTCTTTGTGATTAGTATTCATTATGGCCTACTATGTAATTACCTTAAAAATGTTTACAGAAGATACTGCTTGCAACCAGCTTTGTATCCCTTTGTATTGTCCCTTCAAGGCATTAGTTTCATATACGATAAAGCACAAGAAAGATGCCTTTATTACCACAATTCATTAGAATGTGCTAAACAGTGCCAAATGAAGAAACATTTTTTCACAGACAATTGTTGTTATTACCTAGTGCAATTTATGTTTTGCTGAATACAAAAAAAGAAAGTTATCTTTTAAAGTTAAGCTTTTGTGAAAAATAAGATTGATTCTAAACCACAGTGCAGAAAAAGCCTGAAGGCTCTTTAAATTTGCTACTTTGTATTTGAAACCCATTAACCTGCACCAGGACCAGCTTAACTAATCTTGAACATTTTTGATAAGTTCGCCAGTCCTATCTACCATCTAAGACATCTGCATACAAAAATGAAAGGACTTCTGCTGAAGGAGCTAATTTCCAAAAAATAATCTTCCGGCACTTGGAAATATTTTTTTAGTGGATGGACAAAGGACACTGTTTAATAGAGTTTTCATTTTGCATCCCACATTTTAATAGGTGGCAGGATTCAAAAGACAAAAGGACGAACTCCCTCCTCAATTGTTGAGCCACTTCTGAGGGAAGAAATAGGTGTAGAAGGGCCAATCTGGAGCAGTGCCCTTAGGATTTTAGCTAGTGGAAGAGGAAGTCCTGCTGCAACCCAGAGAGACAAGGAGGCTTCACACAGGATAGTGCACTTAACCCCACTGAGTCCAATTCCCCACCACTTGGCTAAGTGAGGGGATACCTTCTTTCACTGGTCCAAATCCTTGTACCTGAGGAAAACTACTTCTGGTAAACAGCAGGCTATCTCCTTTCGCATCTCCCTAGGGGGAGTACAGAAGGAAGAATTTGTAGGACGAGAGGTTTAGTCCCAATTATCCAACATAGCCAGGTTTCTGAGCCATTTCCCTCACAGACACACGGTCTGCTGGCCCCAGCATCTGTTGCCAGGTCTGTTCTCCAGCACAGAGAAGAGGTCTGTCTGCGTTTGCGCAGGCAGAGTTCAGGTGTTGAGAGATTAGCATCGTAAGACTTCAGTAAAAGGAACAGAGCAAAGTCACCACCCTTGCATATTGCATGTGAAATCAATAAACTTTGTCCCAATAAGAATGACAAAAGCTGGAGAAGGCTCTGGGGAGGCTCTGAATCAAGGAGTTCTGCAAAAATGTAAAATAAATTATGAAAACATCTTTCTGTGTCTCAGAAACAATGACTGCAGTACAGGTGATGGAAGAACCAGACAGATCAAATTTGAGAACTCTTTAGGTTCAGTGAACAACAGCAAATCGCAAATAAAAATAGCACATACCCAAGGAGCTGAGATGCCGTGACATGATGCTTCTTGAGGACTTCCAAAGCTGAGACATGTAATTCACACTGGGAAACAATCAGTTGCTTTTAGTTACATCTCAAACAAAATAAATGAAAATTATGAATCTGCAGTATTAAATATCAACAGTCAGCTATGATGGCATCTTCAGAACGGAAAATCCAGTGAACTGTAGCACTGACAATATTCTTCAACATATGCTCGGTTGCAAAGGTCTTTTATGGAAAGTCTGAGATCAAAACCAATGGGGCATGGAAATCATTGTGCTCAGAGAGAGCTGGCTTATCCCTACAGATGCTCTCCCTGCACTGAGGTATCTGAGAAGTTGCTTGCATTTTCCAGTGTGGTTTCCCCCAGAGCCACATTGATCTTTTTTTGTATTGGATGGGCATCTCTATCATCTCCAGAAGGTCAGAGAAAAGAGAAACTCCGACATTAGAGGAAACCACAATTTATGTGAGGGAAGACAGAAAAAGAAGACCAAATAAACATGCATTAAGAGATGCCTGTGTCTAGTGAGGTATTACTTGCTTTTCAGTGACAACACCTTCCGCAGTTAGCTCACGAATAGAACAAAGGAAGTTACTGAGGCAAACCTAAGAGAAGAGCAGTCTGGATTTAGACCCAAAAAGATTATGTGTCAATCATATTTTTGCTCCAAAAATAAATACAAGAGAGAATGTTCAATATCAAAACCCACATGCCACAAATGTCAAAGATTTTAAAAAATATTTGGCAGCCTGTGCTGCGATTGACCTGGACCACCTTAAAGTAAAATAGTGCCAATAAAAACAATTACCACCATCAGGGTTTTATGTTAAGGTGCAGTTTGTGTAGTCAAAGAAAATGCAGACTTGATCATTCTTTAAAATGCTGTCAAACAAGGATGCGTTTGCGCTTGGCACTGATGCTAGCTGCACTGACAGAACAAGCGTGTACACAGGGTAGGCAGACACAACACTGGCACTGCCTATCTTGACTGCTCATTAGAAGAATTAATTTTATATAAAGGCATTGCTCTTCCCAGGAACAGAGGAGCTGATTTGTAAGCTGTGGCCAAAAAAATGATAAGGTTAAAGCTACAGCAAAATTTAATTTAAAAGGTTCACAAATATTCACGAGAAGACATTTTCCCCTCTCCTCTTCCCCTGAGCAGCCATTTTGTCAGGCCTCCTCTCTCCTCCCTCGCTCTCTGAAGTCCCCTCACATGGAAGACAGGCCCTAGGCCTCGCCCAGCTCTTCCACTCCGACATCTTCTCCCAAGATAAAGCACTCCATTAAGACAAATCCATATAACAGAAGAAATCAGATTAGATACTTTAAAAGTGACAGGATTTTTTTTTCCTCAGAAGGGAAAAACATTACTAATTGGTAAGGCCAAACTATAGGCCCTCAATCCTACTTCCAATTTAACATACTGATGTGAAGCCTAGAAATCTATCCGTGCACAAGAAAGCATCAAAAGGCCTTCAGAAGCACATAAATCAGGAAAATACCAGGCAAGTAGGAAATTAATTTTTAATGAATGTTATAGCTGGCCACAGAGTTCAACAGTACTCTATATCTGAAAGTATCTAGCAGGAAAACACCTGGGTGATGTTAAAAATGAACGCAGAGCCTGTCAATGTCAGTGTATCATTGGGCAGATACAGGGATGTTGAGGAGGTTGATGGACAGTCATCTGTTAAACAGCGTGTTGAGAGGAAACACAACTCTCTTAACAACAAAAAACAGCAAAAGGATGCGAAAGAGCGAACCAGCCTAGACAACGCAGGCAGAGCTCTGCCTGTGCTTAAAGCAATGTTTGGCCATGCAGGAAAGATTCAGAGCTGCCTATTGGCATTTAGGTTAAATGAAGATTTCATTCATCACATTGCAGTACTTGATGCAATACACTGACTTGTACTCAATTCTAGGAAGTTTCTGGGTGCAGTTTGTAATTAAACCACAGAAAAATAGAATTCAGGAGTAGTCAAAGGGAGAATACTTGAGCAGACAATCTGCTCTTGTGTCTGAGGAGACTGGAGCAAACAAAGTCCAGCATCATGAGATGTAATAGAAATTCCATTAATTTCGAAAGCATCCAGTTGTCTTACAGTTGCAAAGAGGTCCTTTAGGGACAGAAACAGAAGTAGGACTCTGAACAAACAACTCAAGATCATTTTACTTTTTTTTAATTTTAATCACCAACTTTAGTCATGCAAAAATACCACTTGCAACTTAGCACAATTCCTCACCAAGGAAAGCAGTCCTCCCTCTTTAAATTTTTACAAAACATATCATTCTAAAATAATCAAGAGTCACTTTTGAAGCAAATCTCTGCATATTATTTGATATGTGCTAAAATTAAATTAATGATACTGCAGTTCTTAATTATTTAGAACAATTTTAGAAAAAAATATTTTCTGTGTGACACTACTTCCTACTTTTGTGTGTTTTTTTCTCTAGGTCTGAATAAACAAAGACTGTAAATAGGGTACTAAACTGACATCTTTAATGAACAATTCTTTTCATATGTTCTTGCAAATGCTGTAGATGTATATTTTTCTTATAGATATCAGTAGGTTTTGATCTGTTTTTATTAGCAACTTATCTGAATGGAACATTCATTAAAAAAAGCATTTTTTTCCATTTTTGCGGATTGTGTGAATTTAAAGATAATGTGTTCTGTACCAGCTCCCCAATAAGATAAAACATATAATGACGTTATACCGTAATTTGGGTATTTTACTGACTTTATATTCTAGCAGTATGTTTCATGCCTCATTTGGTAGAAAACTCATTAGACTAGTGCAAACCATGTTTTAAAGCAATAGGTTGAGACTTCTTTCCCAACTAACTTGAGTCCCTGCCTATTTTCTGTACTTTCATGCTCGAGTTAATAAATTGCAAACTTTTAACTCTTCGGTTTGCTCTGGTCTCCTTTACATACCATTTATTGGTAGCTCTATATTTTGAAAGAGAAGGAAGAGATTAAAAGCGAATTATCCCCTTAGGCTCATTGAATAAATTTTGCCTTCATATAATCTGTTTACTTATGGGGCATTATATTTTATTGAGCTCTCAATTTGTGACAAGAGCATTCACTGAAACATGGAAATATCAATAGGGAAGAACACCAAAGAGCAAACAGCTGAGAGGTTTCAAATACGAACTGAGTTTTAGCCATGATTTCATATTTGATAGCTGAAATCAGTTGGAAGATCTGCTGCTAGGATCTAGCATATTCTAGGATCTAGCGTATTCTAATATCAGACATAAATAGATTGCTGAAGTGCTTATAAAGTGTAAAATAACATTATCACCGATTAATTATAAGTGGTGCATATGCATGCATATAGGTATACATGTGCAGTGATATGTGTCCTACACTAGGTTTCATGGTTAACCAAGTGACCATCCCACTAGTGGGAACTCAGGAGCAGGTCCTTCAGCAACGCTGTGTTGCAAGCTCCAAGACACCTAAGATACGAGTGTGCCATGGCCCTGGCTCCAATGTTGAGAGAACTTACTGAGTCTAGACCTGAAAGCACATACAGTTACCGGCAGAACAGCGCTGAAATATTATTTAGGTCATCCAACAAGAGTGCAGTCAGCAACACATTATTTGTGATTACAAAGCAAGGACTGGAAGGACTGTGGTTGCATCATGCACATAATATGAGGTGGAAAATGCCAATTCTAGTCTTGCAATGTAATTACTTGGGAACAAATTTTGAAGTTTTTGGAAGAGGATAAATTTAGAGTCTCAAGGACCTGGCTGTGTTAGAGGATCTAGAACACACTGTATAAAAGCCTCTCCAATATTACATTTTTTCCCAAAATTACATCCCTAGGTAGGATCATAGGCTCAGAAAATCACAGAATAGTTGAGATTGGAAGGGACTTCTGGAGGTCATCTGGTCCAACCCCCTGCTAAAGCAGGGTTACCTAGAGCAAGCTATGCCGATCCATGTTCAGATGGCTTTTTAATATCTCCAAGGCTAGAGACTCCACAACCTCTCTGGGCAGCCTGAGACAGTGTTCAGTCAATTATCATGGCATAACCTGGTCTGGGTGGGGGGATTGCCCCACTGGCCCAAGGGGGAAAAGCCATTTCCTTATATCCCATCTGAACCTCTCTTACTTGCTTACAAGCCAATGTCCCTTGTCTGTCTAGCTCCCTCTTCTCAATCACCTCCCCACAGGTACTGGGGGGCTGCTGTTAGTGCCCCCAGAGCTGTCTCTCCCTGAGGCCGAGCCAGGCCAAGTCCCTCAGCCTCTCCTTGAAGGGCAACCCATTTTCAGGGCTTATTGACTACGCATTTGTCCCCACTGAATTTCATAAAGCTCCTGTTGGCCAGTTCCTCCAGCCTGTCTTGGTCCCTGTGAATGGCAGCCCTGCCTTCAAGCTCATCAACTGATCCTTGCTGTCACCTGCAGATGTGATGAGAGTGCAGTCCACCACCTCCAGATCACTGATTGAGATATTACATGGGACAGGTCCCAGGATAGACCCCTGCAGTACCCCATTTGTTATCAGCCCCCAGGCAAAGTACAATCCGTTAACCACCGCCCTCCAGTTGTGCAAATTGTCCCACCGCATCGCAGCTATTCCAACAACATTTTCGTTTTGTGACAGCACATGGTGCTCAAGATCCTCCTGCTTGTTTCCCTGGCTATGTGCATTTGCATGGATACAGTTAAGGGAGTGTCCCCCTACATAAATTCTAGAGCAGCCACTGGATCCCCACAGCCATTGGCATCTCTCTTATTGCAACTCTTTGGTAAGGGTGGAGCAAGTAATCCATACCTTAATTCATTGCAGAGAATTATTGAGAAAGCTTTGTGCGTATATGTAATTAACCTCCGCTGATTTTACCAGGATTTGATGTGTCATCACTTCTAATGCAAGTCATACTTTTGCCTCTGCTTCACAGGCACACAGTACACATTACTGTCAGCTATTAGTGAGATTATCGTAACCAAAAGGTGCCGTCACAATAGTGCAACTGAAGAAACAAAATTATAGGAGTAATTTCTAGGTCAATAAATATCACAGTTGAAGGAAAAGGAAAATGAGCTTGTAGTTACTCAGGATTGTCTACAAAAATTAGAGTTCCAACAATAATGTAAGCATGCATAGAAGTGACAACCAAGAGATAATTTCACTTAGCGCTTGTGATACCACCTGCACTCTTTGTGTTAATCATTTCAGAACAAAAGCACTGAGTATGTCAAAACAGCCACATTAAAAAATAATTTAAAAATTATCTGACAATGAAATACTTCCTTCTTCTTCTTCAAAGAATATGTGTCTCCCAGGACAGACTCATTCAGTTCTGGATCAGTTACAAATTTCTGACATATACAGATATCCAATGACCAAAAAATCCAGTGGTTCTGCTAGGCATTGTCTTTCCACCTCATTCCCAGTGAATTCTTCTGGCTCGTTCGGCTTTGAATTCCAATGCTCTGGTTCTCCCATATCACGACGCATGGTTTGTTTGGATCTATATCATTATGTGAATCTAAAAATAATTTCAGGTTACACCTAGAGATAAACCTTGTTATAAATAAAATATCAACCATATCACGGCGCATGGTTTGTTTGGATCTATATCATTGCTTATGTGAATCTAAAAATAATTTCAGGTTACACCTAGAGATAAACCTTGTTATAAATAAAATATCAACCTTCATGTACAAGTAGAAACAAAAAGTTTCAATAATGAATATAAACAATTTTTGTGTATCACATAACAAAGGACAGTCTCTGAATAAGGTTTGTTTGGTACTTGGGATGACCTACATAATTTATCTTTGGCTTTTGCTTCTCTTGTGTAATGCAGGCATCTCATACTGATAAATTCTTTATATTACACCACCATGTCTTCCCTTTACATAATGCATCATGCATGGTTTGGGGTTTTTTTTGTGTGTGTTTCATACACAGTCCCATGCACTTCTGTTTTCCTGAGGGAGATGGATTGAAGAAAATATGCGAACAGAAAAGAGAAAGTGTTGGCACAGCATAGCACTTACTTATGCAGGCACACAGAGCACATGTTGTCTTTAACTTAAGCTGTGCAACAGTTGAATAATTCTGGCCCAGCACATCTGGTTTAAAACACTGGAACCACTTTAAAAGTTATACATAAAGCAGGAGAGAGGAGAAATGAAAACAATATTTACTCCAGGGTCTTCAAACACTGCACACATTTTTTTTGAGAAATACATGTTCTGCCAACTTGATTGTCCTTAACTTACTTACTCAAATTCAAAAGTTACAGGTGAAGGTCACATCTGTAACATCCTATCTGGATTTTTGAGTGAAAATTTGTTAAAGAGAAATTGTCTCCCCAGAATACGACAATGCAAAAAGCCAAGTTTATTTGCTTTTCTCTGTTCTTCCTTTGCTTCCCTATCATGGATAATATTTTTCAAGAGCCTTTAAGGTACTGTGACCAAGCTGCAGTATCCTGAAACTAATTAATCTGTGGCACATTTGTAAGAAGCAACTGCATCTCATTATAGATATATATTGCTGTAGTGAAAGAGCAGCTTAATCTTTCTAATATCTAGTCTTACAGGGTTTATTACACAGCTTCTGGCACGCTAATTTTTCACTTTTTTGACTATTTCTCTAATGACTGATAAACATTCTTACAAAGGTGCTCAGGTGAGCTCATTACTCAGTTTTAAGCTATTTAAATTGTGATTATTAACGCCTGTGAAGTGTAACCGAGACTAATGTGCAGGTGTGAGGCCTGGGTCAGACTTGGAGGACATGGCAGTCCCTGGTGTCCTGCCGCGGTGCCTCATGCCTTGCTGGGTGCTCACCAGCTACACCGAAACATTGCAGGTAAGCACACCAAAAAGAATAAGAAAGGGAGAGATAGGATTGTGGTAATAAACATTACATGACTGCAATAAATATTAAAATGGTATCACAAATTACTCTGATTTAAGACAACCAGCCACTTGTGACTATTGTACAGATCAGGTGTTAAAATCTGAGGCTACAGAACAATAAAACAGTACTGAGTTGTACTCCATTAATCTCACTGAGGATAAATTCTTCTCCTTCCCATATCCTCTCTTCCATGCGCTAGTATTTTTTCAGTGGTACACGTTAGTAGCTACAGAATAGAGTTCTTTGCAGATGAAGTGGAAATATTAATTTTTAAAAAAGGGAGTCTGCAGTTGGGTTCTGAAATCTCATTTTTTAAAAATGTTGACCTTTCAGTATTGGTGTGAAAACCCAGAACTCTAATTCTTCAATGCAAGCACCACCTGGATAACTCAGATTTTGTATTTGTGTTCATCTCTTCATAATGTAAACAGTTTTTATAAGTGACTCATATTACCTATGGTACCATTTTCACCAAAAAAATCCTGAAAATAATTCTCAGCAGACTTGAATGTTTGAAAAGCGGCTGCTTTACACACAAATACCCACAGATGTTTGTATGCATGACTATCAGTGTATGAACAATATTTGTTTTGCACTTCTCATGATTTTGTTGTTTGGTTTTTGTTGGAATTTTTTTTTCCCCTGTACTTATTTTGTTTCAGTTACCCTAATAAAGGCTAGATAGAAATTCTTGCACATCATATTCATTGTGAGAAATTGCAAACAACTGTTGTACCTAGCAACTATTCAACTAATTTGGCAACTAGTTATAACTAACAAATGCTTGCACAGAAATGAATGCACAAATCATACACAGAAAAGAATACCAGTTTTAGCTATAAAATATTTGCGAGGTGTACAATACCCAGCTCCGACCCTTACACAAATATTTGCCCCAAATATAGTTCCCCCAAGATAGCTCTATTTGTTTTTCTTACGTTAATTTTGGTTTGCTATCAGCAGTAGCAGTATTCACAGTGCATAGCAGAAAATAGCTAATTTAGGAGAATGAATGACCAAACCACTTCACAGCCTGTCAATATAATATCAATACTTACAATTGCTATTGTTTATGTCATTAACAACCCATTCAAATAAAGCTGCTTCATGAAGATACGGTCTCAGGTGTGGTATGTTGCCATGACACATTCATTCTGGATTCCAGGAGAGATGCAGACTTCAGAGGGAAATCTCTCCTTACTCACTTATCAAGCAGAGCTGTTGAAACCTTGACACTTCCAATTTGCAGAGATCTATGCAAACCTTTCCCTTGGCATGGATTCAAGCCTCCTGAATTTCACTATGAGCTTTAGGTTTGAATTAGTCCAAACCCCACAGTAACACTCAGCCAAAATTGTTAATTTCTGCCAAATTCACAGAGCTTTGAATGGTTTCCATTTCTTGTTAAATCAGTGCTGTACAGCTGGCTTAAAAATTGGTTCAGGTTTGGCAGCAAACTCGTGAATTAAATCTGACTCAGTCTGTACCCACGCTAAATCACGCCTGGTAAGTGCAAATCCGCATGGGGAGCGGGGAGCGGAGCTCTCACGGCGAGGAAACTCCAGGGCCAGGGATGAAGAGCACGGACCCCCGTCGGCTGCAGCAAGCGTCCCCTTCCAGCCTCCTCTGTACCAAAATGACTTACTGGATGCTACTAAGAGGCACTCATCAGGGCGAGCATACCCTGCTTTCTGCCATGGAGATTCCTCCTCCCCAGGCACTGTCAGGTTTTCATTTCTTACATTTCACGTAGCTGTTCTGTCCTCATTATGATAGCGATCAATATCCCTATCATCTAGCACTGACTAAATTTCAAGGACAAAAACCTCCAGATACCATTTTTCATCTGGATTAGAGCTGCCTGAGGCAGATCCATAGCTGTGCCAGCTATCTGGGATTCAGGGCTCTGATCCACAAATGAGGACTGTCTACCTCAGGACGATGATCGTGGTTCCCGCTTCCAGCTCTCGGCTCCCCCTCTCTTCCTCCATTGTAGGGGTGACAGAGACTCATGGAGGCTATGTACCACGTCCCAAAGTAAGCTGGTACTCATCTCACATTGCCTCAGCACAACAGGTTACAAGCTCTGGGAGCCAAGCAAACAGCTGAGCCATCCAACAGGAGTGAGAAGCTCTAAAAAAGAGTGGGCTGAGCAGAGGGAGCCAGGAACGACTGTGGCTTATTGTAAATCTGCATAATTTCTGAAGGCAGCAAGTCAAGTGTCAGGAACATTAAATCACCTCTGCTGCATCTGGGGTTTTTTCCACAAAATTTAAGATGGCATTTGCTAAAACTCAGACACAATTTTGGAAAATGAAGAATTTCCAATTTTCCAATAATAGTCTCCAATATAAAACAAACTACAGCCAACTAACAAATTTAGTTTTCTGGTCCCAAATAAAGCCTTTGTCTTGCTCTCAATGGGCTGTGATTGACATATATGTTTCACCACCATGAAGAAAAAGAATGTATTCAAATCTTTGCTTGTCAAGATATGAGTGGAGTCCTAAAACCATTTCAAAAGCAGCCTAGCTATAATTTCTATTTGCATTTTATTGCAAAAAAGAACATTGCAATAAATATATCTCCTATTCTACCCAAACTCATTTGTAAAATATTCCCTTATTTGGCAACATTCACAATGCCTAAAAAAAAGAGCATATTCAACTGTATCATAAAGTTGCATGTTTCAGAAAATTCCATTTGATTCTTAGATTAAATCTAGTATCAGTGGCAACCAATTTGAACACAGTGTGCACCCAAAGGTAAGCTGCAAAGCCATTTGACTTAAAACAGCAACAAAGTAATACAAAAGGAAAATAAACATTAAAGAAACTTTAATCTTTGAGTTTCCTTTAGGAGATTACTGCCTTCAGCTCTGAGCAACTGGTCAAGCACCCCCATCACTCACAGGATAAGGCTTGGAGAGTTGAGTTAGCCTGGCAAAAAAATAAGACCCGTGGTGTTTCCATCTCCTCATACCCCATTAGTTGTCTTTCTGCTTTCCTCACCCTCTTCTGATAGCTCCCTCTCCTCCCCTCCTCCTCAGCTGACTTTCTGCCTCAGGCAGATGTCAGGGGACAACTTTTACCACAGGAGACTTCAGCCTTTGTACGTCTGCCAAGTGTCACCTTAGTCAAAAGAGGTATTGCTGCTAAGGCTAATAGTGTTGAGGAGAATGATAGTGAAGTGAAAAAGTAGACTACATTTAGGAAATGAGCAGGGAGAAAAGAAAAGCCACATGTCAGGGAGCTGATGGAAGATGAGGGATGCCTTCACAGGGAGGGCCATTCCCATCCCTTTGGCAGGAAAGTGGGCACCAGTGAAGGCCCTCTATTCCCATGCTCCTTTGCTTTATGCTTATCTGGGCAAAGCACACAGCCCCCGTTTCCAGATGTGCTTACAGTAAGCAGTGCACCTGATCTTTGTCTCAGAGCGGCGCAATGCAGACGAATATCAGCAAGTGGTCTGAAAACAGAGGGTCTTCATTTATTTTTTATCATTTTTAACAAAAAGAAAACCCAAATCTTTTCCTCACAATGGATGTATTTGTTAGCAAGCTCTGTAGGCAAATCAGTGAGGAAACAGCCCTGGGAGGAGACCTGCCCCCTCCTCCAGGAGGGGTGTGCTTTACCTGGCAGGGCGGATGCCTGGAGCAGGGCTGGCAGGGGGACCTGCAGGATCAGCCTCACATGGCCTCCACATGGCGATAGTTTCTGAGCAACTGGTCAAGCACCCCCATCA